>NC_091977.1:117785161-117940365 GCF_044704955.1 Pristiophorus japonicus | reverse complement strand
CCCCACCCAATCTCCTTTCCCCCCCACCCAATCTCCTTTCTCCCCCCCCCACCCAATCTCCTTTCCCCCCCCACCCAATCTCCTTTCCCCCCCCACCCAATCTCCTTTCCCCCCCCCCCAACCCAATCTCCTTTCCCCCCCCCCCCCAATCTCCTTCCCCCCCCAATCTCCTTCCCCCCCCCAATCTCCTTCCCCCCACCCCAATCTCCTTCCCCCCCCCCCAATCTCCTTCCCCCCCCCAATCTCCTTCCCCCCCCCAATCTCCTTCCCCCCCCAATCTCCTTCCCCCCCCCAATCTCCTCCCCCCCCCAATCTCCTTCCCCCCCCCCAATCTCCTCCCCCCCCCCAATCTCCTTCCCCCCCAATCTCCTTCCCCCCCAATCTCCTTCCCCCCCAATCTCCTTCCCCCCCAATCTCCTTCCCCCCCAATCTCCTTCCCCCCCAATCTCCTTCCCCCCCAATCTCCTTCCCCCCCAATCTCCTTCCCCCCCAATCTCCTTCCCCCCAATCTCCTTCCCCCCCAATCTCCTCACCCCCCCCAATCTCCTCACCCCCCCCAATCTCCTCACCCCCCCAATCTCCTTTCTCCCCTTTCTCCCCATCCCTCCCCCTTCTCCCCCATCCCTCCCCTTTCTCCCCCATCCCTCCCCCTTCTCCATCCCTCCTCCTTCTCCCCCCCTCCCCCTTTTCCCCCCTCCCCATCCCTCCCCCTTCTCCCACTTCCCTCCCTCTGCTCCCCCCCCCTCTCTCCCTCTACCCCCCTCGTCCCCCTCCCCTCGCTGTCAGAAACACAGACACTGACAGACAGAGAATGAGAGACACACAGAGATAGAGACACTGACAGAGACACACACTAGGGCATCCCAGCACGCTGTTGGAGGGCTCCCGGTGCTGCAGTTGGTAAGTAGAAAATGTTTTATTTATTGATTTAAAAAAAAAAATTATTTCTTATTAATTTTTTTTGATTGATTTATTGGTTGATTTATTGATGTATTTATCATTTATTATTGATGATGGCTCTTTATTTGTAAAACTGAAGTGTTTAATGTTTGTAAACTTCCTTTTAAACACCACCCCCCCCACCTCGTTCCCTACGCCTGATTTGTAACCTACGCCTGATTTTCTAAAGTATAGACAAGGTTTTTTCGAGCGTACAAAAATCTTCACTTACTCCATTCTAAGTTAGTTTGGAGTAAGTTTTCACTGATGAAACTTTGAAAACAGGCGTAAGTGGCCGGACACGCCCCCTTTTGAAAAAAAAATTCTGTTCCAAAGTGAAACTGTTCTAACTAACTAGAACTGGAGCAAACTAAATGACGAAAATTCCGATTTCTAAGATGCTCCGTTCTACACCAGTTGCTCCTAAAAATCAGGAGCAAATCATGTGGAAACTTGGGGCCTATGTTTCTAATGGTAGGTGCAAACCCTTCATGAGTACTGTGTTTTCGACAAGGTCAGCATGCAATTCCACTATAAAGGCAGCTAGCATGCAGTCCTAGTGTAGGCGCTTAACGTCAGTGAGGTAGTGTGTGAGTAGTTGGCAGAAGATCACAATATATGGCTATGCAGCAAGATTTGACCACCGACTGGGTTATAGATTATGACATGTGTTGCAATCTAAGGCATGAAAAGATACCCAGGGTAGGGTGGAACAAGGTCATGGAGGCATTTGAAAGTGAGTACGAGAATTTTGATTCTCATTATTGGGGCATAGGGAGCCTGTAGTGCTTGGTGAGGGTGGGGGCGACAGTTTCTAATGTGGGTAGGAACATGGGCTGCAGCGTTTTGATTGATTTGAAGTTTATGGAAGCTTGAAGAAGGGATGATAACTCAGAGCATTGGAGAAGTTGAAACTCGAGGAGATGAAGGCTTATACTAGGTTTTGAGTTGTTTAGAGGATAAAGCAAGGATGGAGACATACAATGTTAAGGTATAAAATAGTCTTTGTAATAGAGCAGATGTGGTAGGTTAAAAAGACAAATAATATTTATGATAAACTGAGGGGATACTTTGGAAAAACTAATGCATCTGATTGTAAGAGAAATGTAATTGATTTACAGAACATATAGATATGATCCATTATAATCTGATTATAAATTGTCTTTTAGATGCTGACAATAAACCCATTTATATTATCACCACACTGGACAATTATGAAGATGATCTGCTTACCATAGAATATACTAAGGTATGTAATAACATTTATACAGTAGGTTTTGAACCATTTGTTCCGTTTATTTCTTCTGTCTGCCATGACCATTGTGTTTAAATCATCAAGTTTTGTCAGTTTTCTTCCTTATTGATTTGCTTTGTGTTTTTCTGCTTTTCAGTTTATTTTCAAAATGATTTCCCAGTCATGCACAACCTTTTACCCAATTTTTTAATTTTCCCCAACCACATAGCAACAGGGCAGTTAGGGAAATTAAATTCAGTTAGCTAAATAAATCTGGAATAAAAAGCTAGTCTCAGTAATGGTGACCATGAAACGCTTGGATTGTCATAAAACCCATCTGGTTCACTGATGCCCTTCAGGGAAGGAAATCTGTCGTCCTTATCTGGTCCGGCCTATATGTAACTCTTAAGTACCCTCTGAAATGGCCTAGCGAGCCACTCGGTTGTAACAAACCGCTACGAAAAACAATAATAAGAATAAAACTGGACAGACCGCCTGGCATCGACCTTGGCACTGGCTATGGACACGACAATGGCACATCCAGCCCAGTCAACCCTGCAAAGTCCTCCTCACGAACATCTGGGATCTTGTGTCAACATTGGGAGAGCTGTCCCACAGACTAGTCAAGCAACAGCCTGACATAGTCATACTCACAGAATCATACCTTTCAGCCAATGTCCCAGACTGCTCCATTACCAACCCTGGGTACGTCCTGTTTTACAAGAGATGGTGGCGCAGTGGCACAGTTGACAGGGAGTGGCCCTGAGAGTCCTCAACATTGACTCCAGACCCCATGAAGTCTCATGGCTTCGGGTCAAGCTGGAGCAAGGAAACCTCCTGCTGATTACCACCTACTGCCCTCCCTCAGCTGATGAATCAGTAGTCCTCCATGTTGAACACCAAGTGGAAGAAGCACTGAGAGTAGCAAGGGCACAGAATGTACTCTGGGTGGGGGACTTCAATGTCCATCACCAAGAGTGGCTCGGTAGCACTGACCGAACTGGCTGAGTCCTGAAGCACATAACTGCCAGATTAAGCCCGCGGCAGATGGTAAGAGAACCAACACAAGGGGAAAAACCTATTTGACCTCGTCCTCCCCAATCTCCCTGTCACAGATGCATCTGTCCATGACCACATTGGTAGCAGTGACCATCGCACAGTCATTGTGGAGACAACGTCCCATCTTCACACTGAGGATACCCTCCATTGTGTTGTGTGACACTACCACTATGCTAAACGGAATAGATTCAGAACAGATCTAGCAGCTCAAAACTGGGCATCCATGAGGCGCTTTGGGCCAATAGCAGCAGCGTCAAAATTTGTATTCCACCACAATCTATAATGTCATGGCCCGGCATATCCCTCACCCTACCATTACCAACAACAACAACAACTTGTATTTATATAGCGCCTTTAACATAGTAAAATATCCCAATACGCTTCACAGGAGTGTTATAAGACAAAACCAATAAATATGACACCGCGCTACATGAGAAGAAATTACCGCAGATGACCATAAGCTTGATCAAAGAGGTAGGCTTTAAGGAGCTTCTTAATGGAAAAAAGAGCAGTAGAATGGCGGAGAGTTTTAGGGAGTGAGTTCCAGAGCTTGGGGCTTAGGCAGCTGAAGGCATGGCCACCAATAGCTGAGCAGTTATAATCAGGAATGATCAAGAGGGCAGAATTTGAGGACTGCAAACATCTCTGGGATTGTGAGGCTGAAGGAGATTACAGAGATGGGGAGGGGCAAGGCCATGAAGGGATTTGTAAACAAAGATGAGAATTTTGAAATTGAGTCATTGCTTATCCGGGAACCAATGTAGGTCAGCGAACATGGGTGAGTGGGACTTGGCAGCCCTTGTCCTAAGTCGCACCATGTTTTGGATGACCTCAGTTTTTCCAGGGTAGAATGTGGGAGGCCAACCAGGAGTGCATTGGAGTCGTCAAGTCTCGAGGTAAAAAGGCATGGATGAAGGTTTCAGCAGCAATGAGCTGAGGCAGGGGCGGAGATGGGCAGTGTTATGGAGGTGCAAATAGACGGTTTTAGTTATGCCGCGGGGGATATGTCGCTGGAAGCTCCTGGTCAAATATGACACCTAGGTTGTAAACAGTCTGGTTCAGCCTCAGACCGATGTTATGGAGTGGGATGAAGTCAGTGACTAGGGAATACAGTTTGTGGAAGGGACCAAAGGCAATGGCTTCGGTGTGCCCATTATTTACTTGGAGAAAATTTCTGCTTGTCCAGTAGTGGATATCAGACAAGCAGTCTGACAGTTTAGAGTCCATGGAGAGGTCGAGAGAAGTGGTAGTGAGGTAGAGTTGGGTGTTGTCGGCGTACATGTGGAAACTGACACCGGGTTTTCGGACAATGTCGCCAAGGGGCAGCATATAAATGAGAAATAGGAGGGGGCGAAGGATAGATCCTTGGGGGACACCAAACATGGTTTTTGATGAGTAAATGCCGCTTGATAGCACTGTCGACGACACCTTCCATCACTTTGCTGATGATTGAGAGTAGACTGATGGGGCAGTAATTGGCCGGATTTAATTTGTCCTCCTTTTGTGGACAGAACATACCTGGGTAGTTTTTCATATTGTCCATTAGATGCCAGTTTTGTAGCTGCACTGGAACAGCTTGGCTAGAGACATAGACATTTATGGAGCTTTCTGTCTTCAATACTATAATCAGGATGTTATCAGCGCCCATAGTCCTTGCTGTATCCAGTGCGCTCAGCTATTTATTGATATCCCATGGAGTGATTCGAATTGGCTGAAGACTTGCTTCTGTGATGGTGGAGACCTTGGGAGGGGGCCACTTGGCACTTCTGGCTGAAGATAGTTGCGAATGCTTCTGCACTTGTGCTGGGCTCTATCATTATTGAGGATGGGGATGTTCATGGAGCCTCCTCCTCCCGTTAGTTGTTTAATTCACGAAAGGATGTGGCAGGACTGCAAAGTTTTGATCTGATCTGTTGGTTGTGGGATTGCTTGGCTCTGTCAATAGCATGCTTGAGAATCATACTTCACAGTTTACTTAAATCATCTATCCATAGTTATGCTTATAATCTTATCCTATTCTCAATCATATATTTATTCTGCTCTTTTATTAAAGAAAGCAACATGACATTAACCGGTTTGTTGAGAATTTAATCTCTCGTCTCTTTTGAGGTTTAAGAACTTGTCATTGTTGGATTCTTTCAGCGTCAGCCATGTATGGAATGCTTTCATTTATCCTAAGTTTTGTGAATGATTTGCAGCTGAATCAGTACATTTTGCATAAAATAAGTGAGAAAAATTGCTAAATATTTATTTTCTAGGCTAACCGAAATGGACCAGAGTTCAAAACCAGCTACAACAACACAGAGCAACTCATAAAGGTAAAAACTCCACAGGGTTATATAGTAGAGATTTTCTGTGTCACAGCTACCTGAAGCAACTAGAATGCTTTTTCAGGACATTATTGCTTTGACTGACCAGTTCAAGAAGACACACGCTGGGGAGTCGATCTGATGATCTGTCTTTTTGTTTATCATCAAAGCATCAATGGACATTATTCTTGCATTTTCTATGTTCCTCCCAGTAATGTCATTTCATTGATTTATTTTATTGAGATATCTTGTTTGTTTTGAATATTGTCTCACTGCTGTCTATTCTATGTTCTGGTGTATTTGGCTGTTGAATCTTGCAGGGCTGTAATGCTTGTACTTACTGCTACATGATTTAGATATCCTTTTTTGTGATGGCTAAAGAATGGAATTGGCATACTTAGCTTGTGTTGTAGCCTGTTTTTGCTCGGGTGCACATAGGGGGGCCGAAATTACCCGTTTCTATAAGGCAATTGGCCGCCTGAAAGCGACGGCCATGGATCAGTGCGGATTGGCTGCCGAGTCGGCGCGGAGGCGCCGCCATTTTGTATATTGCCCTCCTTCCGTTTTGGAGCGGTGTAGGGGACCGCCCCCCCCTGTCGCTAGTATCCTCCTCAATTGTTTTCTTCCCATGGCCGAGGAGCTTCTCCCAGAGTCACAGTGCGGATTTCGTCCCCTACCGGGGCACAATGGACATGGTACAGGAAAAATGCAGGGAACAGCGCCAGCCCTTATACATGATCATCTTCGACCTTACAAAGGCCTTTGACACTGTCAACCGCGAGTGTCTATGGAGCGTCCTCCTCTGTTTCAGATGCCCCCAAAAGTTCATCACAATCCTCCGCCTGCTCCACGACGACATGCAGGCCGTGATCCTTACCAACGGATCCATCACAGACCCAATCCACGTCCGGACCGGGGTCAAACAGGGCTGCGTCATCGCCCCAACCCTCTTTCCAATCGTTCTCGCCGCCATGCTCCACCTCACAGTCAACAAGCTCCCCGCTGGAGTGGAACTAAACTACAGAACCAGTGGGAACCTGTTCAACCTGCGCCGTCTCCAGGCCAAATCCAAGACCAACCCAACCTCTGTCGTCGAGCTACAGTATGCGGACGATGCCTGTGACTGCACACATAGAGGCTGTACTCCAGGACATAGTCGACGTATTTACTGAGGCGTATGAAAGCATGGGCCTCACGCTAAACATCTGTAAGACAAAGGTCCTCCACCAGCCTGTCCTCACCGCACAGCACTGTCCTTCCCAGTCATCAAGATTCACAGCGCGGCCCTAGACAACGTGGACCACTTGTCATATCTCGAGAGTCTCCTATCAACAAGAGCAGGCATCGATGACAAGATCCAACACTGCCTCCAGTGCGCCAATGCAGCCTTCGGCCACCTGAGGAAAAGTGTTTGAAGACCAGGCCCTCAAAATTGCCACCAAGCTCATGGTCTACAGGGCTGTAGTAATACCTGTCCTCCGGTATGGCTCAGAGACATGGACCATGTACAGTAGACACCTCAAGTTGCTGGAGAAAGATCACTAAAGGTGTCTCCGCAAGATCCTACAAATCCCCTGGGAGGACAGGCGCACCAACATCAGCGTCCTCATTAGGTTAACATCCCCAGCATTGAAGCACTGATCAGCTCCGCTGGGCAGGCCACATAGTTGGCATGCCAGACACGAGACTCCCAAAGCAACTGCTCTACTTGGAACTCCTTCACGGCAAACAAGCCAAAGGTGGGCAGTGAAAACGCTACAAGGACTATGAAGTACAACATCCCCACTGACACCTGGAAGTCCCTGACCCAAGACCGCCCGAAGTGGAGGAAGTGCATCCGAGAGGGCCTGAGCACCTCGAGTCTCAACGCCGAGAGCATGCAGAAATCAAGCGCAAGCAGCAGAAAGAGCGTGCGGCAAACCAGTCCCACCCACCCCTTCCCTCAACAACTATCTGTCCCATCTGTGACAGGGTCTGTGGCTCTCGTATTGGACTGTTCAGCCACCAAAGAACTCACTTCAGGAGTGGAAGCAGGTCTTTCTCGATTCCGAGGGACTGCTTATGATGATAACGAGGCAGAAATCGATAGAATTTTGAATATTAAGGGAATCAAGGGGGATATTGGGATAGTACAGGGAAGTGGAGTTGAGGTAGAAAATCAGCCATATCTTATTAAATGGTGGGGCAGGCTCGAGGGGCCGAATGGCCTACTCTTGCTTCTAATTCTTATGTTCTTGCGTTCTTATTTGCGAATATTCTGGCCATTGCTGCTACTATTACCTCAGACCTGCTGCCATCTTAGAATCATAAGCTGCCAAATTAGAATCAGTACAAAGAAGGCCATACTGGCCATTGTGCCAGCGTTTTGGAAGAACTATCCAATTAATTCCACTCTCGTGCGCATTCCCGATTGATTTGTGCTTGAAATTCCTCCGTTTTTTGCGGTGGTTCTGCCGATTTCGGGCGTATTGTGCTGGATAAACCAGTGCTGGATAAACAATTTAGCGGAAATTTGAGGCTCAGATATCTACCTCCAATTGGTACATCTTGCATACAATTTTGCTGTGTTTCCCAGCATTAGACTTGACAAGGATAAAAATTACATATCGGTTAATGATGTATGTTTTTTTTTAAACTGCCATTAATTTTCTGAGAACAGTGGATAACAGTTGTGAAATTCAGTCCCCAATGAATCGGGAAAAACCCCAGAACACTATTGAATAAAGATGGCATTAGACATATTCAAGCATTGTAAATTAATGACGCAGATGTTAATAGCATAAAATTGACACTGTTCCCCTCATGTAATGCCACCACTGTCTATAGGGTGTAAATGCCAAATCACAAAGTTGGACATCGGAGTTTATAATAAGTTATAATGGAAATCTAAAAATAAGGACAGAATAAATGATTTTAAAATAAGGACTGAATTATATCTGCTTAAGTCCAATTATTCCCTGCCGTCGAAACCCCACCTCACCTGAAGCCCACATTTAGACTTGACTCCCAGTTTGCAATGCAACAAGAGAGGGACTGGTCGTCTTAAAATACGATATGGAAATGATAGTGGCCGAGAAATTGGGCCACTTACTGCCACCCGTTTGCGCCGCTGTCCTGGCGACAAATGGTGGTCACCACTCTACCGCTCTTCTCTAGTGCGGGACTTTGCAGCCGCAATTTTGGTGAGGGCCTTAGCACTGCTGCTATTAGCACTGGCCCTAGACATGCAAATGAAGAGAGAGTGACATGCCAACTTAACATACCTCAGCGAATTTTGACCTTAGCACTAAGTACAGAGCTGTCAGCACCACTTAAAAGAAGATGCACATCTTTCAAGTAAGTTTGCATTTCAGCTTTTGAACTGGACTTTTTCAAATTTTATTGAAATAGTGGCTTGGTGCAATAAATGTTAAAAGTTTAAGTGTGCAGGGAATACAAGGCCTTGGATAGTAAAGGAAAACCTCTGAAGGCAGAAAATGCTGGAAATACTCAGCAGGTCAAGCACCATCCATGGAGAGTGAAACAGAGTTCACGTCTCGGGTTGAGATGCTGTCTGACCTGACTATTTGCAGCATTTTATGCTTTCATTTCAGATTTCTGGCATCTGCTCGCAGAGGGGAGGAAATGGAAGAGGGGAGGAAGCGGAAGGAAGGATGCAACCCAATCAGCCCCTTTCTGGTCAGGATATACGGATGGAATCATCCGCCTGTGGTACCAGGGACCACAACCCCAATTCCCCTTCCAACATTTGTCCCACACCTTACCTTCCCTCAGTTATTGACTGTCACAGTGTCATCTTTGCCACAATGCTGCAATAAAATCCACCACAAAGTAAACTTTCCAAACTAACTTTATATATCTAATATGACCATCAACTAATCAACTAATCACCCTGATGCATTGCCTTAGTGACTGCCTTGTGTGTACCTTTGCCTATGCTGCTGATGTCATGCAGCATGGCTGGTGGAAGGCTGCTGACTTTCAGTGGGGGACTCTGCAAATGGCCTTACTGGTTGACCTTGAGGAGCAGGTGGCTGGGAGTGTGAAATCGAGTGACGTTTCTTCTTCCTCATCCGCTACCTCCTCCTCGTCTGCTGCCGCCTCCTCCACCTGGAAGGCTGCATTTCTTGAGTGTGTGAAATGAGGAAGGCACAAGGGTGGAATTGTGGTGAGGAATGGGGAGGTGCAGGAAAGCAAGAGGTGCAGGCGAGAAGGAGGATAACATATGAGGATACCAGCATCTTGTATTTTTTCAGCCCCGCTGCTGGCCCAAGGCACCTGCCAAGAATGGCCAGCACTGTCTCCTCTAAGGGGGTGAGATGAGCTAGGAATGGGAGGGCGTGCCTCGTGTTTGGTACAGATTGTTGGTAGGTGAGCGATTGGGGTGGGGGGGAGGGGAGTCGTGCATTTAGCGGTGTATAAGGCTAGTGGTGCAGTTAGTAGGAGACGGCTTTTGAAGATTCATTCACTGACCTTGAACTGTGGTCTGTGGACACTGGAGCCAGGTGATGGAGGTGACACTGCTGGCAGTGACAGCCTCAGTGGTGTGGCCCTACATCGCTTGCTGAGCCATTTGTGTAGGTGCTGGAGCACTTTTCCCATTCTTTTAGGTATGGAAGGGAATTCACCCTTAAGAGTTGAAGACTTCCATTCAGTAATTAAAAAAAAAAAAAAATTTCCAGACAGCAGTTGAGCTGTAAGGGATAAAAACTGCCTATTTTTACATGATTTTTATTGTTTTAATTTCAAAAGGCATTGCCCCTTTAAGAGACTGACAATGCTTTCTGAAATGATAGCCCCGCTTTCAGTGCAGGCTGTTATAACTGCAATGACACTTCGACCACACTACATTGGCACCTCCTGATGGGACAAATGCCGCCAAGACTGCGTTGCATGGTGAGTTTAGCGCTGGGCTAATGTTAATTAGTCCCCAGCGCAAATTCTTTGGTTCTGCTAGCACCATTTTCGGCAGCTGTTAACACTCAGCCACTGTGGCACTGGCAGCTTTTGTGATGTTCACGAATTTCTAAGCCACTGTGTGGCATAATGTGTAGACATTTTTATTTTCCTTGTGCATGGATGCCAATTTGAGTAGTTTCTTTAGTAAAAATATGAACATTCCTCTGTGTTTAGCAATACGATAAGCTTTATAATCTTTCCTCTAAAAATCGGTGGAATGCAGAATAATAAGTTATGAGAAAAAAATAACTACATGAACTTAATAGGTGTTAAAATACATAAACAAGATCAGCAATGGAATGGAATTAGTTTAAACTAATGTTTTAAGAAAATATTATGGTCTCAAGTAATATTAAATATAGAGTTCATGGGCTCGGGCCATATTTTAGAGTCATGTTTCTATATAGTAGGTTGGATTTTGAGAATTATTTGATCTTCTCAGAATTGCTCAAGTAGTGGTTCTTAAATTTTATTTTAGGTGAACTTTTCTTCACTGGATTTTTATTTACACACTGAAGCTCTGCTGAGTTCCATTCATTTCCTGAAGAGTCTTATCCCACATTCAGAAGCCAAGGTCAGTTCAGATGAACAAGTCCCTGCTACTGAGGTGAAGAAAGAGGAGATCTCCACGAAGAAAAAAACATGTAAGAAATATCCAGTTTCCACTTTTCTCTTTTTCTTTGTTGCATAAAATACCTTCAACTTATTTTTAGTCCAGTTTTCTTCCCATCTCTTGAAGGCAATAATTCATGCATTATTTTCTCATGAAGAACTTCCACTAGGGTTATGTTTCAATGATGCCAGTATCATTTGTCATGTATAAATCAAGATGTTGGATGACCATGGTGAATATCACAGCCCAGTCCAATTCTATCCTCATAGAAACATAGAAAATAGGTGCAGGAGTAGGCCATTCGGCCCTTCTAGCCTGCACCGCCATTCAATGAGTTCATGGCTGAACATGCAACTTCAGTACCCCATTCCTGCTTTCTCACCATACCCCTTGATTCCCCTAGTAATAGAAACATCTTACATCATGTTTTCAGCTGGAGGTATTAGAATGATCAGGTGTTAAAGTTCAAATTATTTTTTCTGCTCTTGAATGCAGAGACCGAGACCAATTGTTACATTTCAGATCAGCTAACTCAGCGTTGAGTGTTGATTCACTGTGGTGTTTCCTGGTCTTTATAGCTTAGTACCACTCTAGATGTAGGTAAGTAAGCTGGGAGGAGGACACAAAGAGCCTGCAAAGCAATAGAGACAGGTTAAGTGAGTAGGCAATAAGGGGGCAGATGGGGTATAATGTGGACAAATGTGAGGTTATTCACATGGATAAGAAGAACAGAAAAACAGAATATTTTTTAAAAGCATGAGAAACTATTAAATGTTGATGTTCATAGAGATTTAGGTGTCCTCGTACAGGAAACACAAAAAATAAGTATGCAGGTGCAGCAAGCAATTAGGAAGGCAAATGGCATGTTGGCCTTTATTGCAAAGATGTTGGAGTACATGAGTAAGAAAGCCTTAACTAGAATTGTATGGGATTTTAGTGAAACCACACCTGGAGTACTGTGCACAGTTTTGGTCTCCTTATCTTAGAAATGGCATACATGCCTTTAGAGGTGGTGCAACAGAGGTTCGCTCGATTGATCCCTGGGATGAGAGGGTTGTCCTATGAGGAGAGATTGAGTGGATTGGGCCTAATTCTCTGGAATTTAGAAGAATGAGAGGTGATCTCATTGAAATGTACAAGATTCTGAGGGGGATTGATAGGGGAAATACTGAGAGGTTGTTTCCCCTGGCTGGAACTAGGCGGCATAGTCGCAGAATAAGGGGTTGGCCATTTAAGATGTGAGATAAAGAGAAATTTCTTCACTCAGGGTAGTAAATCTTTGGAATTGTCTACTCCAAAGGGCTGTGGATGCTGAATCAAGGCTGAGATAGATAGATAGATTGATTTTTGGACTCTAGGGGAATCAAAGGATATGGAGATTGGACAGAAAGTGGAATTGTGGTCGAAGAGCAGCCCTGGTCTTATTGATTGGCGGAGCAGGCTCTCGGGGCCTACTCCTGCTCCAAATTATTGTGCTCTTCTGATCCAGAGACTGCATTGGCACACAGCCATAGGAGGAAACTCTTGCATTTGTACATACCAAAAGATCTCCCATGACATTGCTCATGGCATGCCAGAGGTTCAGGTATATTTAAATATTAGTTGTGTTAATGATGTGTAGTGCATCGACAACATGATGGTATGCATAGTACACCAGTTGGAAACCCATATCGGGTATTAAGCAGTACTAGATGGTCCTGGGGTTAGGAGTTTGACAGTACTGCAGTGTGGTTGTTGGTGTTCGGCAGCACATTTCGGAATCATCCGAACAAAGTACCTCTCTTCATTACAGTAGTGCCACCTTGCTACAGAGATGCTTAAACTAGAGAATGCCATAATCAAGTTCTTCCCAGTGGATACCACTGCTGAACTCTAGCCATTTGACCAATGCACCCTACAGTAATCTGTAATAAGTTCCTGCTGCAGTTATTTCTTTCTGATCAAAGTGCTGTGGATGCACCAAAATGCATTACAGTCCTTAAGCAAGCACGCAATCAAGTCAAACTAGATATCGGCCTGGAATTTGTGTTACGAATAATGGTGAGGCTATTCGTGCTTACCGTTGTTGAGTAAATTGGACAGCAACTTTCGGCGTCCACACATGCGCAGTTGAACATGGAAATCAGGAAGTTGCTGTCACAGTTGCTCTGCTCCTCCACAAGCTTTGCTACACCAATATCTTGCCAAACTATTCGGCATTCAAACATGTGAAGAGTGTAAAGTTACCCACTAGATACCTACTAAACACGCCAGAAAAAGTTGAGGTTTGTCCTTTCAAGTGTAAGTCTTAATTGCTTCCAAAAAACCTCTCTGGAACTGAATAATTACTTTTACAAGTCTGAAGTCTCTCCATCAGAATGTAATTATTGTTGAAGAAATTAATGTTTTTTTACTTCTTTTACCTCCCTCTCTCAATCCCATCTTTCTTTCCCTCTCATTTCGCTTTCTGTACATGATTTTACATTGAAATAAATGTTCTAATTTGCACTTCCTGGTTTCGACTCTTCAATCTGATTGGTTGAGGAGACAGGCTGTTGCTTTCCCTATTCACACAGGTCCCAGATCTCCTGTGGACAGCACTGCACTGTATCGGACTCCCTATGAACATAGGTTGCTGTGCAATGTACCACAAAAAGCCTGTGGGAAGCTGTAAGCTTAATGAATGGCAAGTGCCATTCATTTGCTGCTGACCTCAGAATCCGGGCCACCTTCTTCAAATGCTTGTGGAATTCCGAATTCCCAGTTGACATTGAGGCTGACAATTAAGGGCTGCCTAAATCATGGACCATGTACAGTAGACACCGCAAGTCGCTGGAGAAATACCACCAACAATGTCTCCGCAAGATCCGACAAATCCCCTGGAAGGACAGACGCACCAACATTAGCGTCCTCGACCAGGCCAATATCCCCAGCATTGAAGCACTGACCACACTTGATCAACTCCGCTGGGCAGGCCACATTGTCTGCATGCCAGACACGAGACTCCCAAAGCAATGCTCGGAACTCCTTCAGGGCAAACAAGCCAAAAGTGGGCAGAGGAAACATTATAAGGACACCCTCAAAGCCTCCCTGATAAAGTGCAACATCCCCACCGACACCTGGGAGTCCCTGGCCAAAGACTGCCCTAAGTGGAGGAAGTGCATCCGGGAGGGTGCTGAGCACCTCGAGTCTCATCGCCGAGAGCATGCAGAAATCAAGCACAGGCAGCAGAAAGAGCTTGCGGCAAACCAGTTCCACCCTCCCTTACCCTCAACAACTATCTGTCCCACCTGTGACAGGGACTGTGGCTCTCGTATTGGACTGTTCAGCCACCTAATGACTCATTTTAAGAGTGGAAGCAAGTCTTCATCGATTCTGAGAGACTGCCTATGAATGAGAGGGGATCTCATAGAAACGTTTAAAATTCTGACGGGTTTAGACAGGTTAGATGCAGTAAGAATGTTCCCAATGTTGGGGAAGTCCAGAACCAGGGGTCACAGTCTAAGGATAATGGGTAAGCCATTTAGGACCGAGATGAGGAGAAACTTCTTCACCCAAAGAGTGGTGATCCTGTGGAATTCTCTACCACAGAAAGTTGTTGAGGCCAATTCACTAAATATATTCAAAAAGGAGTTAGATGTGGTCCTTACTACTAGGGAGAATCAAGGGGTATGGCGAGAAAGCAGGAATGGGGTACTGAAGTTGCATGTTCAGCCATGACCTCATTGAATGGCGGTGCAGACTCGAAGGGCCGAATGGCCTACTCCTGCACCTATTTTCTATGTTTCTATGATGAAATGCATGAACAGTGCCGTGGGAACTGGATCAGTCAATGAGCCTTTGAGTAGATTTGTATGCAGATTTAAATTTGATTTGTTAGTGCCGCAGGGCTCAGTGCTGGGACCCCAGCTCTTTACAATGTACATTAACGATTTAGATGAAGGAATAGAGTGTAATATCTCCAAATTTGCGGATGACACTAAACTGGGTGGTGGTGTGAGCTGTGAGGACGACGCTAAGAGGCTGCAGGGTGACTTGGACAGGTTAGGTGAGTGGGCAAATACATGGCAGATGCAGTACAATGTGAATAAATGTGAAGTTATCCATTTTAGGGGCAAAAACACGAAGGCAGAGTATTATTTGAATGGCGGCAGACTAGGAAAAGGGGAGGTGCAACGAGACCTGGGTGTCACGGTTCCTCAGTCACTGAAAGTGGGCAAGCAGGTACAGCAGGCGGTAAAGAAGGCAAATGGTATGTTGGCCTTCATAGCTAGGGGATTTGAATATAGAAGCAGGGAGGTCTTAATGCAGCTGTACAGGGCCTTAGTGAGGCCTCACCTGGAATATTGTGTTTAGTTTTGGTCTCCTAGTCTGAGGAAGGACGTTCTTGCTATTGAGGGAGTGCAGCGAAGGTTCACCAGACTGATTCCAGGGATGGCTGGACTGTCATATGAGGAGAGACTGGATCAACTGGGCCTTTATTCACTGGAGTTTAGAAGGATGAGAGGGGATCTCATCGAAACATATAAGATTCTGACGGGACTGGACAGGATAGATGCGGAAAGAATGTTCCCGATGTTGGGGAAGTCCAGAACCAGGGGACATAGTCTGAGGATAAGGGGTATGCCATTTAGGACTGAGATGAGGAGAAACTTCTTCACTCAGAGAGTTGTTAACCTGTGGAATTCCCTGCCGCAGAGAGTTGTTGATGCCAGTTCATTGGATATATTCAAGAGGGAGTTAGATATGGCCCTTACAGTTAAGGGCATCAAGGGGTATGGAGAGAAAGCAGGAAAGGTGTACTGAGGGAATGATCAGCCATGATCTTATTGAATGGTGGTGCAGGCTCGAAGGGCTAAATGGACTACTCCTGCACCTATTTTCTATGTTTGCTCTCGTATTCAATTTTCCCTCTCTTATCAATTTCTTGGATCTCCTTTGCTGAATTCTAAATTCCTCCCAATCCTCAGGCTTGCATAGAAACATAGTAAACAGGTGCAGGAGTAGGCCATTCGGCCCTTCGAGCCTGCACCGCCATTCAATAAGATCATGGCTGATCATTCCCTCAGTACACCTTTCCTGCTTTCTCTCCATACCCCTTGATGCCCTTAACTGTAAGGGCCATATCTAACTCCCTCTTGAATATATCCAGTGAACTGGCATCAACAACTCTCTGCGGCAGGGAATTCCACAGGTTAACAACTCTCTGAGTGAAGAAGTTTCTCCTCATCTCAGTCCTAAACGGCTTACCCTTTATCCTTATGCTGTGACCCCTGGTTCTGGACTCCCCCAACATCGGGAACATTCTTCCTGCATCTAACCTGTCCAGTCCCGTCAGAATTTTATATGTTTCTATGAGATCCCCTCTCATTCTTCTAAACTCCAGTGAATACAGGCCCAGTCGATCCAGTCTCTCCTCATATGTCAGTCCTGCCATCCCGGGCATCAGTCTGGTGAACCTTCGCTGCACTCCCTCAATAGCAAGAATGTCCTTCCTCAGATTAGGAGACCAAAACTGAACATAATATTCCAGGTGAGGCCTCACCAAGGCCCTGTACAACTGCAGTAAGACCTCCCTGCTCCTATACTCAAATCCTCTCGCTATGATGGCCAACTTGCCATTTGCCGCCTTCACCGCCTGCTGTACCTGCATACCAACTTTCGATGACTGATGTACCATGACACCCAGGTCTTGTCGTACCTCCCCTTTTCCTAATCTGTCGCCATTCAGATAATATTCTGCCTTCGTGTTTTTGCCACCAAAGTGGATAACCTCACATTTATCCACATTATACTGCATCTGCCATGCATTTGCTCACTCACCTAAACTATCCAAGTCACCCTGCAGTCTCCTCCTCACAGCTCACTGTGCCACCTAGCTTAGTGTCATCTGCAAACCCCCCGGAAATAGTGGAGTACCGAGCGGCTACAGAGAATGAGGAACTGAAAGAAATTAGTATTAGTAAAAAAATAGTATTGGAGAAAAGAATGGGTCTGAAAGCCGCTAAATTGCCTGGACGTCATGGCCTACTTTCTAGGGTTTTGAAAGAGATGGCTATAGAGATAGTGGATGCATTGGTTGTCATGTTCCAAAATTCCATAGATTCTAGAATGGTTCCTGCAGATTGGGAGGTAGCTAATGTAACCCCGCTATTTAAGAAAGGAGGGAGAGAGACAAAGGGGAGCTACAGACCAGTTAGCCTGACATGCTCGAATCTATTATTAAGGATGTGGTAACAGGGCCCTTAAAGTATAATAGGATTGGGCAGAGTCAACATGGATTTATGAAAGGGAAATCATGTTTGACAAATCTATTACTTTTTGAGGTTGTAACTAGCAGAAGAGATCGGGGGTGGGGGGCGGGGACCAGTGGATGTGGTGTATTTGGATTTTCAGAAGGCATTTGATAAGGTGTCACGAGATTATTAAACAAAATTCGGGCTCATGGGATTGGGGGTAATATACTAGCATGGATTGAGGATTGGTTAACGGACAGAAAACAGAGAGTAGGAATAAACGGTAATTATCAGGTTGTCAGGCTGTAATTAGTGGGGTACCGCAAGGATCAGTGCTTGAGTCCCAGCTATTCACAATCTATACCAATGCTTTGGATGAGGGGACCAAATGTAATATATCCAAGTTTGCTGATGATACAAAGCTAGGTGGGAATGGAAGTTGTGAGAGGATGTAAAGAGACGTCAAGGGGATATAGGCAGGCTAAGTGAGTGGGCAAGAACATGGCAAATGGAATATAATGTGGTGAAATGTGAAGTTATCCACTTTGGTAGGAAAAATAGAAAAGTAGAGTATTTTTAAATGGTGAGAACTTGGGAAATGTTGAAGTTCAAGGGAGCTGGGTGTCCTTGTACACGAATCACAAAGTATTTTTTAAGACCGCACCTGGAGTATTGTGTACAGTTTTGGTCTCCCTATACTTGCCATTGAGGGAGTGCAACAAAGGTTCACCAGACTGATTCCTGGGATGGGGATTGTCTAATGAGGAGAGATTGAGTATACTCGGCCTATATTCTCTAGAGTTTAGAAGAATGAGAGGTGATCTCATTGAAACATGCAAAATTCTTACAGGGCTTGACTGTAGGGAAGAGTGATCATAGCATGTTAGAATTTGAAATTCAGTTTGAGGATGAGAAACATGGGTCTCAAACTAGTGTTCTGAACTTAAATAAAGGCAATTACAAAGGTATGAAGTCCGAGTTGGCTAAAGTGGACTGGGAAAATAGATTAAAGGGTAAGATGGTAGATGAGCAGTGGCAGACATTTAAGGGGAGATATTTCATAACTCCCAACAAAGATAAATTCCAGTCAGAAAGAAAGACTCACATAGAAGAATGAACCATGCGTTCTAACTAAGGAAGTTAAGAATGGTATCAAATTGAAAACAAAGGCATACAATGTTGTGAAGATTAATGGTAGGTTAGAGGATTGGGAACTTTTTGAAATAAGCAAAGGATGACTTTTTTAATAAAAAGCAAGTTGTAAAGAGGAACCCGTAGATATTGTGTATTTGGATTTCCAGAAGGCATTCGATAAGGTGCCACATAAAGGTTACTGCACAAGATAACAGCTCATGGGTTTGGGGTAATATATTAGCATGGATAGAGGATTGGCGAACTGAAAACTGAGAGTTGGGATAAATGAGTCATTTTCAGGTTGACAAATTATAACTAGTGGGGCCTCACCTATTTACAATCTATATTAATGACTTGGATGAAGGGACCAAGTGCAATGTAGTCAAATTTGCTGATAATTCAAAGGTAGGTGGGAAAGCAAGTTGTGAAGAGGATACAAAGAATGTGCAAAGGGACATAGATAGGTTAAGTGAGTGGGCAAAAAATTGGCAGATGGAGTATAATGTGGGAGAATATGAGGTTATCCACTTTGGTAGGAAATATAAAAATGCTAATTATGATTTAAATGGAGAGAGACTACAAAATGCTGCGCTACAGAGGGATGTAGGGGTCCTTGTACAAGCAACATGAAAAGTTAGCATGCAGGTACAGCAAGTAATTAGGAAGGCAAATGGAATGTTGGCCTTTATTGCAAGGGGAATGGAGTATAAAAGTAGGGAAGTCTTGCTACAACTGTACAGGGCGTTGGTGAAGCCACACCTGGAGTACTGTGTACAGCTTTGGTCTCCTTATATATTTGCATTGGAGTCAGTTCAGAGAAGCTTCACTAGGTTGATTCCTGAGATGACGGGGTTGTCTTATGAAGAAAGATTGAGTAGGTTGGGCCTATACTCATTGGAGTTTAGAATAATGGGAGGTGATCTTACTGAAACGAATAAGATTCTGAGGGGGCTTGACAGATGCAGAGAGGATGTTTCCCCTCCTGGGGGAATCCAAGAATTTGGGGGCATAATTTCAGAATAAGGGGTTGCCCATTTAAAACTGAGATGAGGAGGATTTCTTCTCTGAGGGTTGTGAATCTTTGGAATTACCTATACTAGAGAGCTGTGGAGGCTGGATCATTGAATATATTTAAGGTGGAGATCGACAGATATTTGAATAATAAGGAAGTCGAGGGTTATGGGGAGTGGGCAGGGAAGTGTCGAGGCCAAGATCAGATCAGCCATGATCTTATTGAATGGCGGAGCAGGCTTAAGGGGTCAAATGGCCTACTCCTCCTCCTATTTCTTATGTTATGTTTACAGGGTAGATGCAGGAAGGATGTTTCCTCTGGCTGAGGAGTCTAGAACCAGGGATCACAGTCTCAGAATAAGGGGTTGACCATTTAGGACTGAGATGAGGAGAAACTTCTTTACTCAGAGGGTGGCGAATCTTTGGAATTCTCTACCCCAGAGGGCTGTGGATGCTTAGTCTTTGAGTATATTCAAGATAGAGATCGATAGATTTTTGGATATTAAGGGAATCGAGGGATATGGGGATACTGGAAAGTGGAGTTGAGGAAGATCAGCCATGATCTCTTTGAAAGGAGGGGCTGAATGGCCTACTCCTGCTCCTAATTCTTATGTTCTTATAAGAAATACCAAGAAATCAAATAGAGAATTCTGAAGAAACTTCTTTACCCAGAGAGTGGTGAGAATGTGAAACTCGCCAGCACAAGGAGTAGTTGAGACGAGTAGCACAGATGCATTTAAGGGGAAGCTAGATTAGCGTATGAGGGAGAAGGAGATAAAGGGCTCAATTTTCCTCAGTATTTGCTCTGTTTTTTTTTGGAGTGGCCGAACTTAAAAATCCCCAGTTTCCCCAATCAATTCGCACCAGCGTAACTGACTTAGTTACGTTCTTTTTCGGTAAGTTTGCTTTTCTCAAAACGGGGCGTTATCAGCCATCTACGCCAATTCTGGTCATTTAGGCAACTTTGGCCAGCTAATAATTACTCCATTTCTATTTCGGCCAGTGTATGTGGCCACTTGAGAAAACCCTTGCAGAGAGTTAAAGAAATCAGCGCAGGTAAGTACATTGGAGCCCATTTGGCCTGGGCTAGGGGCAGGCAGCGGAGCGGACCTGGACCGGCACGAAATCGGGGGCCACAGCAGCGGGAAGGCACCGGAGAGATTCGTGGTGAAGGGAGCGACCTGGACCAGCATGAAATCGGGGTCCACAAAGCGGCGAGAGGATCGGGGTGAAGGGAGCGACCTGGACCGGCACGAAATCGGGGTCCACAAAGCGGCGAGAGGCTCGGGGTGAAGGGAGCGGCCTGGACCGGCACAAAATCAGGGGCCACAGAGCGGCGGGAAGGCACCAGAGAGGCTTGGCAGATGAAGGGAGGGAGGGAGCAATCTGACAGGCAGGCACATACTCGGGGGCCATGGACAGGTACTCACCACAGCGGACAGGCACCTTACTCGGGGACCGGAGAGGGTCGCAGACAGCCGATCTGAAGGCTTGGTGCCCAGGGAGGGGGGAGGGAGGAGCGAGAGAGGAGAGGACAAAAGACCTTTGGGTGTGGTCCATCCATATAGACCTTGGGGGCAGAAAGCGAGAACTGCAAACCTGTGCTACCTGCTTTCCTGCCGTTTTGAGCTTCTTTGAAAGTTTAACTTTGTATGGGGGCAATACTGACAATGCTATACCTGTGCGAGCCTTCTGCATCATTGTGCTACGTAGGAGACAATTGATTAGAGCTCATCACATCAGGAACATCAGAGCCCGTAGGTTGCTGGGCAGGAGGCCTTACCCACCTCGGCAATATCAAGACACGCATTCGTACCTGCATCTGAGTGATGCAGACTGTGTCAGAAGGCTGTGTTTTCGCAGAGAAGTTGTCCGTGAGATCTGTGAGTTGCTGAGACCAGACCTGGAGCCAAGAAGCGTCAGGTGGACTGCTTTGTCAGTTGAAGTGAAGGTTACAGCTGCACTTTCATTCTATGCCTCCGGATCGTTTCAAACTACAACTGGAGATGTGTGCACCATCTCTCAACATGCAATACATGTCTCCATTCGTCAGGTCACGGCTGCACTGTATGCACGGAGGAATGACTTCTTCAAGTTCCCAATGACCGCCCAAGCAATCCGTGACAGGGCTGTGAGGTTCTCAAGGATTGCTGGCTTCCCAAAGGTACAGGGCTGCATTGATTGCCTTGCGAGTACCTTTGGAGAATTCCGAGATGTTCAGGAATAGAAAAGGCTTCCACTCCATTAATGTGCAGCTCATGTGTGACGACATGCATCGCATCATGTCAGTCGATGCAAGATAGCCTGGCAGCACCCATTATGTGTTCATCCTACACGACAGCGTAATATCTGCCATGTTTGAGCAGCAGCCAGAAGGGCAGAGCTACTGGGAGACAAAGGGTACGACCTCGCCACCTGGCTCATGACGCTCCTAAGCGTAACCCGGACGGAAGCTGACCGTCAATACAACATGTCGCGCATTGCGACGCGCAGCATCATAGAGAGGACCAATGGCATCTTGAAACAGCGTTTCTGATGCCTGCACCATTCCGGAGGCTACTTGCAATACTCCCCTGAGATTGTCAGTCCGTTCACTGTTGTGTGCTGCACGCTGCATAACTTAGCCAGCATGAGACAACAACAGCTGGTAGTGGAAGAAGATCCACCTGCGATGAGAGTGGCTGATGATAATGAGTGGAAGATGCAGGTGACGAGCAGGAGGAGGAGGAGGATCATGACCAGGATGAGGAAACCATACAAGTGCCTGAGGCCGGAGCACGATGGCAGAGGAGGGCGGGCCATAGTGCTCCTTGAACGATTGCTCGAGTCTTGCACCAGCAACTCATCCGTGAACGCTTTACTGATGCCTGAGTGCTCAGCGACAACTATTCCACATGGACATGTTTACTGTTTGGAACTGTTCCGTAATGTCGTGTTGTGTGAATGGAACATGATTCAGTTTTAATGTAAAATATATTTTATTCAAAAGTTTACAATGTACTTAACTTTAATAAAATTATTCTTGTATCAAACTTTACTTTAATGTGACTCTTTAAGATCACTTAAAAACTTGTAAATTTACATATCTTACAAAAAACTTTTAATGTGAGAACATTTACAACAGTAACAACATCAACAACAACAGCAGCAAAAGAAAGGCTGCACCCATCTCTCATCCCCCTGAGTCTAAGACCACCCGCTGCACTTAGTCTTGGACTCTCCACCACCCCTGCCCGCAGGTGGTGGCGCAGTGATTTTGGTCTTGGTACCAAGCTTATTCCTTCTAACATCTCGGGACTGCGCAGGATTGGGGCGGTGGGGGGGGGAATGGTAATGTGGAAGGCCCAGCTTGGGGCTCTTCAGAGGCTGGTGTGGGGATTGCAGTGGGAGTGGCAGTTGATTCTGTCAATGGGCGCGGGGTCTGGGCATGTTCCTTTATTGCAGCAGCTAACTCCAACATGCCGTCCCTCATGCACCCTGACTGTCTCAGCGGCTTGCAACATTTCCTCCCTGATGGCCTGTACTACCCCTGACATTCCCCCTCTCATTGCCAGTGTCATGCTTTGCACTACCTCTGACATTCCCTCCCTCATGGCCACTGCCGTGCTTTGCACTACCTCTGACACTCCCTCCCTCATGGACACTATTCCCTCACTGATGGTCCAGGCGAGTGTTACTTCTCCCGACAGTCCCGCTATCTCATCACTCACCCCACTGATGGTGTCCAGGAGTGATTGGGTAAGGTCAATGCTCTCCGCACTCAATGACATCATCTGAGCCACTTCTGTTACATCCTGCATCTCACGAGAGCGTGGTCGAGTTCTCCTTCCTCTCACCCTGGATCTGCCTCGCTGCATCCCACTGGGTCCTGCAGCCTCAAACGGAGCGGCCCTGGGTGTGCCTTGCTGCATCCCACTGGGACCCGCAGCCTGGGACGATGGGACCTGGGTGTGACTTGCTGCACCCACGACTGGGACCCGCAATCTCGGTAGGTGGGAAACCGTGGAATGTCCCACCGGCACTCAAAAGCACTAGTCACGGAAGGGGCTATCAACTCCATGACCGCCGCCGCCTCAAGATTCAGTAGAACAGTGTGGCCTTCATCCATCTCCATCCCTTCCCCCTCCCCCTCACCCCCATGTTGGTCTGGAGGGTTGGGTTGGAAGATGTTCTCCTCTTCAAGCTCGTCTGCGTCTGAATAATCTTCTGCGCCTTCAGAATTGGCCTCAAGTTCTGCAAAATATAACAGAACAGTCAAATGGTTAGCAGCAGAGGAGGGGGCAAAATGGGTGGCATGAGTAGGCTCACGCATAGCAGGCCAAGCAGCAGATTGATTTGAAGGGCCATGATGAATTTTCAGGACTTGCCCTCTCCCTCGAGTGTGGGCCCAGCTTGACCCATCAAAGCAGCAACCCTCTCTTCCAAGGGTGTTAGTGGGTGCAGATTTGGTGGGCCTCCTCTTGTTTGAGTTCTTTCCCTTTTGTTGTGGGCCAATTTCCTCTTCAAAGATGAAAATGCAACTTTTTAGAGAGGGTGTCTTTCTGCTGGGTGGGACATATACAGCTGGTCACATTTACAATTGCATTGAATAAATGAAAATATTACTTACACTAACTACTTGACCAAGGTCCTGCCATTTCTTTTTATACTGGCTTCCAGATCTCTTGGTGTTCATCACTGCGCATTAATCTTCTGCTACTTGGTTCCAGCATTGTTTCTTTTCTTTTGGTGACACTTTTATGTGACCTCTGCTGGTATCCAGCTCCTGCCATCTGTTCTCAATCACAGGAACTAGTGTCTCCACTTCTTCCACCAAGAAATTATTTGTCCTTGGTCTGTGTGTTGCTGTATTGCTGCAGCTGCTCTTAGACACACACAGCACTTTTTCAAAAGCTCTCTGATGCACAGCACTGCTTCTGCATGCAGTTTGCAATTTTTCAAAACACAGCACTCCTTCTGGCACACACACACAAGTTGCTCTTTAAAAATGGCCGATTAGCAACTCTGAGCTCTACTGCGCATGCGTGGCCATTTCAGCGACATCAAGAACGTCACTTTTTTTCCACCGCGCATGCGCAGAAGGCCCGGCTCCTTTTTCCAGCGCAGACCGCAGGCTCCACCCGCGGAGGCGATTGGCCATGCTGTGTGGCTGCAGATTAGAGGCCAAACATAGGGAAAACTACGAAGATTTTTTCCTGGCGCATCTATTCACGTAATTAAGCAGCGCAACTTGGGCAAGTACGCCAGAAACGGACTCGGGGAAAATTGAGCCCAATGGGTTATGCTGATAGAGTTCAATGAGGAAGGATCGGAGGAGGCTTGAGTGAAGCATTACTACCGACCATGGACTGGTTGGGCCAAATGACCTGTTTCTATGCTGTATGTTCTACATAATTCTATATTACTCAGATGAGGATTAGAAAAGTGACCTTGTCATAAGGATTGACTATGTTGGACTCTGAAATAACACAAATGAATTTCAGAAATAAGTACTGAAATTAAAATACTGATAGTGAAGCATCTGCAATATGAATGAGAGGTGATCTTATTGAAACATATAAGATACTGGGGGGGCTCGACAAGGTAAATTCAGAGAGGATGTTTCCACTCGTGGGGGAATCTAAAACTAGGGGACGTAGTTTAAGAATAAGAGGTCGCCCATTTACAACTGAGATGAGGAGGAATTTCTTCTCTCAGGGTTGTAAATCTGGAAAATTTCTGCCCCAGAGAGTTGTGGAGGCTGGGTCATTGAATATATTTAAGATGGAGATAGACAGATTTTTGAAAGATAAGGGAGTGAAGGGTTATGGGGAGCGGGTAGGGAAGTGGAGCTGAGCCCAAGGTCAGAGCAGCCATAATCTTATAGAATGGCGGAGCAGGCTCAATGGGCTGAATGGCCTACTCCTGCTCCTATTTCTTATGTTCTTATGAAAGTATTGTCAGCGAACGGTGCCTGCGTGTGCAGCCAATATGTAGAAAGAACCACTTTCATTTAAATAGCACCTTTTACAAGGAAGAATTTCCTATATTGCATCAGAGGTGTAATTTAAAAAAATGGATGCTGAGCTGAAGAAGGAGAGGGGGTTCGGGGTGATGTCTTGGTCGAGTAAAAGGTTACTGATATGAAGAGGCAAGGCAATAATGGAATTTAAACATGAGAATGAGAATTTTAAACTGAAAGTGTTGGGGACCAGGAGCTAATGTAGGTCAGCAAGGACAGAGGGGATGTATGAGCAGGATTTGGTGCAGGATAATATACCAGCAGCAAATTTTGGATGAGCTAAAATTTAGAGGGTGAAGGATAGAAAGTCAGCCATTACAATATTGGAATATTCGAGTTTGGAGGTAAACAAAGTATGGATAAAGATTTCAGTAGCTGATGGACTGAGGGGGACAATGTTAAGGAGAACATTTAGGCTTGAACTGATGAGTGGCAAGTAAAATTCACACCACACAAGTGCCAGGTAATGGCTATCTCCACCAAACGAGTGTCTTAACCACCACCCCTTGACATTCAATGGGATTATCATCGCTGAATCCACCATCTTCAACATCCTGGGGGTCACCATTGACCACAAACTTAACTGGGTCAGCCACATAAATACTGCGGCTGCAAGAGCAGATCAGAGGCGAGTGACTCAACTTCTGACTCACTTATAGTCTTTCCACCAACTTAAAAGCACAAGTCGGGAGTGTGATGGAATACTCTCCACTTGCCTGGTTGAGTGCAGCTTTAACTACACGCAAGAAGCTAGACACTATCCGGAGCAAAGCAGCTCGCTTATAGCACCCCATCCACCAACTTAACCGTTCACTCCCTGCACCAATGGTGCACCTTTGACAAGATACATTGCAACAACTTACCAAGACTGCTTCAACAGCACCTCCCAAACCTGTAACCTCTCCCAACTAGAAGGACAAGGACATCAGGCACTTGAGTACATCACCACCTGCAACTTGAAAATATATCGTTGTTTCTTCATAGTCGCTGAGTCAAAATCCTGGAACTCCCACCCGAACAGCACTGTGGGAATACCTTCACCTCACTGACTCTAGCAGTTCAAGAGGGTGGCTCACCACCGCCGCCTTGAGAGCAATTAGGGATAGGAAATAAATGCTGACCGTGCCAATGACGCCCACATCCCATGAATGAATTTTTTTTTATTCCTTATCCTCTACATTCCTTGGATATGTATTGTGCCTTGATATGTTCTGCAGAAACTACAGCCACATCCTCAATATGCACGTAAAAATTGTAGATGGGCAATGCCTCACACTATTTCCATCTCCCGAGTTGTGTGTAAATGTGACAAACTAATGGTGAGTGGAGAATGCACGTCAAAGGTGCTCTCACTCATACATTCTCCACATATTGTAGGAGCTTACACAAGTTGTACACAAGGTTATCTGTAATCTGCCTTTATCTTTTGTTTGTTCAGTTTATATTTAACTTCAACTACTTAAGTGTTGTTTTAATACCTTTCAGCTTCTAAAAAATCTAAGTTTGAAGATGTGATCAACCTCCATACATGTGCAGAGTTGGCACGTCTGAAAGTTTTCATCTGTGATCAAAAAAAAAGAATTGCAGAAATAAGCATTGAAGGTAAGTAATTAAGATAGTGTTTTTATGGTAAATACTGACTCTTCTTAATCACTTGTGAGTTAAGGTAGGCTTTTCCCCAATACAGTGATCATCATCATAGGCTGTCCCTCGGAGTCAAGGATGACTTGCTTCCACACTAAAAATGAGTTCTCAGATGACTGAAGAGTCCGATGCGGGACTTACGGTCTCTGTCACAGGTGGGGCAGACGGTGGTTGAAGGAATGGGTGGGTGGAGTGCTTCGGTTGCTGCATGCTCCTTCCGCTGTCGGCGCTTGGCTTCAGATTGCTCTTGGCGAAGAGACTCGAGGTGTTCAGCGCCTTCCCAGATGCTTTTCCCCCACTTTGGGCGGTATTGGGCCAGGGATTCCCAGGTGTCGGTGGGGATGTTACATTTTTTCTAGGAGGCTTTGAGGGTGTCCTTGAAGCATTTCCTCTGCGAACCTGGGGCTTGCTTGCCGTGTCAGAGCTCCGAGTAGAGCGCTTGTTTTGGGCGTCTAGTGTCGGGCATGTGGACGATGTGGCCGGTCCAGCGGAGCTGATCGAGCGTGGTCAGTGCTTCGATGCTGAGGATGTTGGCTTGAGTATGGACACTGACGGTGCGCCTAACCTGCCAGGATCTTGCGGAGGCAGCGTTAGTGGTACTCCAGTGTTTTGAGGTGCCTGCTGTACATAATCCATGTCTCTGAGCCATATAGGAGGGCGGGTATCACTACTGCTCTGTAGCCCATGAGCTTGGTGCCGGGTTTGAGGTCCTGGTCTTCAAACACAGTCTCCCTCAGGTGACCGAAGGCTGCACTGGCACACTGAAGGCGGTGTTGGACCTCGTCATTGATGTCTGCCCTTATTGACAGTAGGCTCCCGAGGTATGGAAAATGGTCCACGTTGTCCAAGGCCTCGTCGTGGATTTTGATAACTGGGGGGCAGTGAGTGCTATGTGGCGGAAGCAGTGCTCAACTGAAACTCCTAAATATATTTTACGTAATAAATTTTATTTATCATGTATACTTGTTTAAAAATCTGTATCCGAAGATTCCACTGCAGCTTTTGGAAATTAGTAATGTTCAACAGATAGTATAGCAAAATAAAAATCCCTGGTGTCTGTTTATCTGTTAGCGATTTTTTTTTTAAAGGTATGAGTGAAATTGTGATGACAAAGATGACAGTACTTCTATTTACTTCTATTTACATTCACTGTCAGTTGCTAAGACATCCAGATCAGGTATCGCATAGCTCAGATACAGAATAAAGTTCTCTCTACTGTGCATCAACAATGTGCCTTAAACCCAACCTTCTCTGACAAATATACATGTTTTGTTCTATTAGGTTGATGTATAATTTTAAAGTAAGGCCTCCAATTTGTTTCTTAAAAGCCTTAGTTTTCTAAGAGCCTAGCATTCACTAGTGGGTGTCTGGTGCTTATCCTGGTTAGTTTCCATATCCCAATGGCAACTTTGTAACTCGGGTAAAACTATGTCCATGGAAATTGTATTTAAACCCATCAAATCGCTGAATTTTGGTCGAGTTGCGCGCGCAAGTAAATATGCACAAATCTCCTTGATCTTTTATGATCGTCTGTCAGAACACATCTCCACCCAGAATAATAGTCCCAGTCCCAAGTTACAGAGCCTTTTACGCAAATTTTCAAAACTGCGCTTGCTCAAATGTTTGCTTGCTTACGATCAGGTGCAGCAAGAGTACAGTCATTTTTCTGGTGCTTTGTTACAATTTCTTTGTGTTTTAAAAACATTTATTCTCAAGAGACCTGCACTGTAATTTCTGTTTCTTTGAATGCATTTTTATAGAATTTGTCTCAGTCGCATTAAAAATTGAAAAGCTTCCCCAATTTCAGGTTCTTAAGCATTCTGTGCTGAATATGCATGAATGATGGTGGTATGAGTTGAAACTAAAATTTTCATACTTAAAGAAGGAATACATTTTGAGAGTTTGGTGTTTTCCTTGGATCTCGATTGCTAACACTGATTTTCTTCCATTTATGCCCATTTTTACATTTGGGCATATGCGAATGTGATTGGCAGGAAATTTGTGTGTAATTTTATATCATCGGGTGTAACTTTTGGACTACACCCCCAAAGGAAATTCCAGGTCATTGTCTCTTGAGTGAGATTCCTAATTTCATTGTCTATTTATGTGCCAATTTATGACAGTTTGGTTGTATGCATCAGCACTGTCCATAAACTGAATTGAGAATGCCCAAACTTAGTTTATGAAGAACCTTTGCATTTGGAGGAGAAAAGGAAACTTTTGTTCCATCAGTTTGTGCTGGATTTGAACCAGGTACAGAAGTGCAAAGTCAGCATACATAGAATTTATAGCACAGACACAGGCCAACTGGTCTATGTCGGTGTTTGTGCTCCTCATGAGCCGCCTCCCACCATACTTCAACTGACCCCCCATCAGCACACCTTTCTATTCTTTTCTCCCTCATGTATTTATCTAGCTTCCTCTTAAATGCATCTCTGCTGCTCGTCTCAACTACTCCTTGTGATAGCAAGTTCTACATTATAACTATTCTTTGGGTAATGAGATTTCTCCTGAATTTGTTATTAGATTGATAAGTGACTATTTGTGTCCTCTAGTTTTGACTCTCCACAAGTGGTAACATCTTTTCTACATCTACCCTATCATACCTCTTCACAATGTTAAGGATCTCTATTACGTCATCCCTCAGCTTTCTCTTTTTTTATAATAGTTGTAATCTCTTCGTTCTGGTATCATTCTTATAAATCCTTTTTTGCAACTTCTCCAGTGCTTCTTTATACTTTTTACATGGAGACCAGACTATGCACAGTACTCTTAAGTATGAACTAATCATGATTTTGTGGCCAAGAAATTCATTTCAGGTGGTATCGGATCGACCAACCATTATACGCAGCGCCTGATGATCAATTCCATTGCACTCAATGGAACTGAACATCAGGTGTTGTGTATCAAGGGCTGCCGATCCAATACTGCCCAAGATGAATTTCTCGGCCTGTATGTTTAACATAACCTCTCTACTTTTCAATTATGTTCCTATCGAAATAAACCCCAGTGCTTTGTTTGTATTTTAATATATTTGTTAACCTGTGTTACTACTTCTAATGGTTGTGAATTTGGATCCCTTTGGTCCATTTAGAGTCTTATGTTGCAAGGAGTATGTGGCTTCTGTAATTGTCCTATTGGTCTGCACAGAGTGATCTTAAAAGTAGTGATTCTAAACAGAGTGTTAAAGTTGAGAATTTGGAGAGAGTGGGAATTCAGAGCAGAGGGGGAAGGAGATGTTGCTTTTTGCCTCCAATACCTGTAGTGCTTTATGTTTATTTAATTTAATCTATCTATAACTTAAACTAGATCAAGTAATTAGTTTAAAAAAAACGAAACTAATAAGCTAAGTTAATTAAATAAAATACATAAACTCCAATTCATTAAATAAATAAAACAAGGTTACAAAAGGATGGCAGTGTAGGTTATGTGCTGCAACTGCAGTATGTGAGGATCTGTGGAGAGGATCCGATCCCAGTCTGTGTCTGTGTCTCGAGGAACTTCAGCTCAAAGTTGTTGAGCTGGACTCTGAAGTGTAGACATTGCAGGGCATCAGAGAGTGGGAGAGTTACCTGGACACTGTGATCCAGGAGACAGTCACACCCCTTGAGTTGGGTCTGGTTAGTGGCCAGGAATAGGAATGTGACTTCAATTCAGGCAGGTAAGCGGACCCCAGGTGTTGTGCTGGAGGAGCATTAGCCTTTTCCCTTATCCATCAGATAATGAGGTTTTTGCTGCCAGTTTGGATGAGGACAGAATTTGCAGGGTGTATGAGCAAACTGACCACGGCAGGAGGCCATTCAAGTTGGGGGGAGTGAAAAGGAATGTTGTACGAGTAGGGAACAGTATAGTAAGGGGGATAGATTCTGTTCTACTGTTCTCTGCAGCCGCGACCGGGAGTTCTGAAGGCTTTGGTGCCTGCCGCCAGGATTAAGGCTATGTCCTTCATCTAGAGAAGAATTTGGAGTGGGAGGGGGAGGATCCAGTTGTTGTTGACATGGCATAGGTAGAAGTAGGATTGAGGTTCTGAAGAGAGAGTTTGAGAAGCCTCAAAGGTGGGGTGGGGATGTCACCTGCAGTGAAATTAAAAAATCTAGAGTAAAGTCAAGGCAATGGAGCAGTGTAGCGATTTGGGTAAAGATAAGCAAAATGTGACAGGCAGGTACAGAGTGTTTAATGTTAATAGTGCATCAGTGAATAAGGTGAAAGCAGCGAATAATAAGTTTAAATTAAAGGCTCTTAATTAAATTAAAGGAAATTAGTGGATAAATAGATATAAATGGGTTTGATCTAATAGCCATTACAGAGACGTGGTTGCAAGGTGACCAAGGTTGGGAATTAAATATTCCAGGATAATTGAAGTTTCAAAAAGATAGGCAGAATGGAAAAGAGGTGGAGGGGGGAGGCGGGTTGCCTTCATAATAAAGAATGACAAAAGGACAGTGGCGAGAAAGGATCTTGGCTCGGAAGATCAGTATGGATGGAGAGGAGAAATAAAAAGGTGCAGGAAACACTAGTGGAAGTACTTTATAGGCCCCCTAACAGTAGCTATACTGTTGGACATAGTATTAATCAAGAAATAATAGGAGCTTGTAACAAAGGTAATGCAATGATCGTGGGGGCTTTAATCTTCACATAGACTGAGCAAATCAAATTCACAAAGATAGTTTGGAGGATGAGTTCATGGAATGTAATGGAATGCAGTAATCTCATTGTAAAGAATCCTCTGGGGAAGAGTGTCAATAATATGATAGAATTTTACATTGGGTTTGAGTGAGATACTTCAGTCCAAAACTACCGTCTTAAACTTAAAGCCAATTACATAGGTATGAGGGGCAAGTTGACTAAGGTAGATTAGGAAATTAGATTAAAAGGTATGATGGTAGATAAGCAGTGGCAAACATTTAAAGAAAAATTCCAAAATTCTCAACGAATATACATTCCATTGAGAAACAAAAACTCCACAGGAAACATGATCCATCCGTGGCTAACTAAAGAGATTAAGAATAGTATTAGATTAAAAGAAGAGGCTTATAGTGTTACAAAGAATAGCCGAAAGCTGAGAGCTTTAGAAACCAGCAAAGGATGACCAAAAAAATGGATAAAAAGGGGGAAATTAAAATGAGAGTAAACTAGCAAGAAATATAAAAAAACGATTGCAAGAGCTTTTACAGGTATATAAAAAGAAAAGACTAGCAAAAGTAAACATTGGTCCCTTAGAGGCTGAGACAGGAGAAATTATAATGGGGAATAAGGAAATAGCAGATACTTTAAACAAATATTTTGTATCTGTCTTCACAGTAGAAGATGCAAAAAGCATACCAAAAATAGCAGGGAACCAAGGGGCTAATGAGAATGAGGAACTTAAAGTAATTAATATAAGTAGAGAAAAAGTACTTGAGAAACTAATGGGATTAAAAGCTGACAAATACCCTGGACCTGATCGCTTTCAGCCTAAGGTTCTAAAATAGGTGGCTGTAGAGATAGGGGATGCATTGATTGACAGACAGAAAACAGAGAGCAGGTATAAACGGGTCATTTTCAGGTTGTCAGGGTGTAACTTGTGCAATGCTGCAAGGATAAATGCTTGGGCCTCAGCTATTTAAAATCTATATTAATGACTTAGATGAAGGGACCGAGTGTAATGCATCCATGTTTGCTGATGATACAAAGCTAGGTTTGAAAGTAAGCTGTAAGGAGGACACAAAGAGCCTGCAAAGTGATATAGACAGGTTAAGTGAGTGGGCAATAAAGTGGCAAATGCGGTATAATGTGGGGAAATGTGAGGTTATTCACTTTGGTAGGAAGAATAGAAAAACAGAATATTTTTTAAATGGTGAGAAACTATTAAATGTTGGTATTCAGAGAGATTTAGATGTCCTCGTACAGAGAAATAATGAGTTAGCATGCAGGTGCAGCGAATAATTACGAAGGCAAATGGCATGTTGGCCTTTATTGCAAGGGAGTTGGAGTACAAGAGTGAGGAAGTCGAACGACAATTGTTACAGGGCTTTTATTGAGACCACACCTGGAATACTATTAGAATAGCAGAATTCTGCGGATGCTGGAATCTGAAATAAAAACAGAAAATGCTAGAAATATTCACCAGGTCAGGCAGCATCTGGAGAGAGAGAGAAACAGAGTGTTAACAGTTCAGGTCTGTGAACTTTTGTCAGAACTGGAAAATGTTAGCAATGTAACAGATTTTAACCAAATGCAGAGGCAGGGAAGGGGGTGGGTGCGAGGAAGGAACAAAAGGGACAGTCTGTCTTCCCTTTCCACCTTTCCTTGGAATACTGTGGTCTCCTTATCTTAGGAAGGATATATTTGCCTTGGAGATGGTGCAACAAAGGTTCACTAGATTAATTGCTGGGATGAGAGGGTTGTCCTATGCAAAGAGATTGAGTAGATTGGGCCTATCCTCTCTGGAGTTTAGAAGAATGACAGTTGATCTCATTGAAACATACAACATTATGAGGGGAATTGACAGGGTAGATGCTGAAAGGTTCTTTCTCCTGGGTGGAGAGTCTAGAATTGGGGGCATAGTCTCAGGATAAGGGGTCGGCCATTTAGAAACATAGAAAATAGGTGCTGGAATAGGCCATTCGGCCCTTCGAGCCTGCACCACCATTCAATATGATCATGGCTGATCATGCAACTTCAGTACCCCATTCCTGCTTTCTCTCCATACCCCTTGATCACTTTAGCCGTAAGGGGCACATCTAACTCCTTTTTGAATATATCTTACAAACTGGCCTCAACAACTTTCTGTGGTAGAGAATTCCACAGGTTCACAATTCTCTGAGTGAAGAAGTTTCTCCTCAGCTCGGTCCTAAATGGCTTACCCCTTATCCTTACACTGTGGCCCCTGGTTCTGGATTTCCCCAACATCGGGAACATTCTTCCTGCATCTAATCTGTCCAATCCCGTCAGAATTTTATATGTTTCTATGAGATCCTCTCTCATTCTTCTAAATTCCAGTGAATATAAGCCTCGTCGATCCAGTCTTTCTTCATATGTCAGTTCTGCCATCCTGGGAATCAGTCTGGTGAACCTTCGCTGCACTCCCTCAATAGCAAGAATGTCCTTCCTTAGATTAGGAGACCAAAACTGTACACGATATTCAAGGTGAGACCTCACCAAGGCCCTGTACAATTGCAGTAAGATCTCCCTGCTCCTATACTCAATTCCTCTCGCTATGAAGGCAAACATGAAATTTGCCGCCTTCACCGCCTGCTGTACCTGCATGCCAACTTTCAATGACTGATGTACCATGACACCCAGGTCTCGTTGCACCTCCCCTTTTCCTAATCTGTCACCATTGAGATAATAATCTGCCTTCCTGTTTTTGCCACCAAAGTGGATAACCTCACATTTATCTACATTATACTGCATCTGCCATGCATCTGTCACACTGCAGCCTCTTAGCATCCTCCTCATAGCTCACACTGCCACCCAGCTTAGTATCATCTGCAAACTTGGAGATATTACATTCAATTCCTTCGTCTAAATCATTAATGTATATTGTAAATAGCTGGGGTTCCAGCACTGAACCTTGCGGTACCCCACTAGTCGCTACCTGCCATTCTGAAAAGGACCTGTTTATTGCTACTCTTTGCTTCCTGTCTGCCAACCAGTTCTCTATCCATGTCAATATATTATCCCCAATTCTATGCGTTTTAATTTTGCACACTAATCGATTGTGTGGGACCTTGTCAAAAGCCTTTTTGAAAGTCCAAATACACCACATCCACTGTTTCTCCCTTGTCTACTCTACTAGTTACATCCTCAAACAATTCTAGAAGATATGTCAAGCATGATTTCCCTTTCATAAATTAATGCTGACTTGGATCAATCCTGTCACTGCCTTCCAAATGCGCTGCTATTTCATCTTTAATAATTGATTCCAACATTTTCTCCACTAGTGATGTCAGGCTAACCGGTCTTCTCTCTCACTCCTTTTTTTAAAAAGTGGTGTTACATTAGCTACCCTCCAGTCCATAGGAACTGATCCAGAGTCTATAGAATGTTGGAAAATGACCATCAATGCATCCACTATTTTTAGGGCCACTTCCTTAAGTACTCTGGGATGCAGACTATCAGGCCCTGGGGATTTATCGGCCTTCAATCCCATCAATTTCCCGAACACAATTTCTTGACTAATAAGGATTTCCTTCAGTTCCTCTTCTCGCGAGACCCTTGGTCCCCTAGTATTTCTGGAAGGTTATTAGTGAAGACAGAAACAAAGTATTTGTTCAATTAGTCTGCCATTTCTTTGTTCCCCATTATAAATTCTGACTGCAAGGGACCTACATTTGTCTTCACTAATCTTTTTCTCTTCACATATCTATAGAAGCTTTTGCAGTCAGTTTTTAAGTTCCCTGCAAGCTTACTCTCATACTCTATTTTCCCCCTCCTAATTAAACACTTTGTCCTCCTCTGCTGAATTCTAAATTTCCTCAGGTTTGCTGCTTTTTCTGGCCAATTTATATGCCTCTTCCTTAGCTTTAACACTATCCCCAATTTCCTTTGTGAGCCACGGTTGAGCCACTTTCCCCATTTTATTTTTACGCCAGTCAGGGATGTACAATTGCTGAAGTTCATCCATGTGGTCTTTAAATGTCTGCCATTGCCTATTCACCGTCAACCCTTTAAGTATCATTCACTAGTCTATCCTAGCCAATTAACGTCTCATACCATCGAAGTTACCTTTCTTTAAGTTCAGGACCCTAGTCTCTGAATTAACTGTGTCACTCTCCATCTTAATAAAGAATTCTACCATATTATGGTCACTCTTTCCCAAGGGGCCTCGCACAACAAGATTGCTAATTAATCCTCTCTCATTACACAACACCCAGTCTAGGATGGCCAGCTCTCTAGTAGGTTCCTCGACATATTAGTCGAGAAAATCATCCCTGATACACTCCAGGAAATCCTCCTCTACCGTATTGCTACCAGTTTGGTTAGCCCAATCGATATGTAGATTAAAGTCGCCCATGATAACTGCTGTACCTTTATTGCACGCATCCCTAATTTCCTGTTTGATGCCATCCCCAATCTCCCTACTACTGTTTGGTGGTCTGTACACAACTCCCACTAGTGTTTTCTGCCCTTTGGTGTTCCGCAGCTCTACCCACATCATGCAAGCTAATATCCTTCCTTACTATTGCGTTAATCTTCTCTTTAACCAGCAACTCTACCCTGCCTCCTTTTCCTTTCTGTCTATCCTTCCTGAATATTGAATGCCCCTGGGATGTTGAGTTCCCAGCCTTCGTCACCCTGGAGTCATGGCTCCGTAATCCCAATTACATCATATCCATTAACCGCTATCTGCGCAGTTAATTCATCCACCTTATTACGAATGCTCCTCGCATTGAGACACAGAGCCTTCAGGCTTGTTTTTTAACACACTTTGTCTCTTTAGACTTTTGCTGTACAGTGGCCCTTTTTGATTTTTGCCTTGGGTTTCTCTGCCCTCCACTTTTACTTTTCTTCTTTCTATCTTTTGCTTCTGCCCCCATTTTACTTCCCTCTGCTTCCTGGCATAGGTTCCCATTCCCCTGCCATATTAGTTTAACCCCTCCCCAACAGCACTAGCAAACACTCCCCCGAGGACATTGGTTCCAGTCCTGCCCAGGTGCAGACCATCCGCCTCCCCCTGCTCTAGTGCTATCTGACTCTCGCAATCCTTTGTGCACCTTGTTTCTCCTTTCTAATGCTACATCCTGGTGCCCATCGCCCTGCCAAATTAGTTTAAACCCTCACCAACTGTTATGTATGCAACCCTATGTAACCAGCATGTCACCGCCACCAGAGGATGCATCTGTTGGAGTCCGAAGGGATTCCAGCATCCCTTGGGAGCACTGTATATAAGCAGGCCTCCCATGCTGTAGCAACACTCTGGAGTTAGAATAAAGGAACTAAGGTCACACTTACGTCTACAGTACTCAGTTACATTACTCTAGTATGAACATAACACCAACAGTCTAGCAACCCCCCGCCACCTAGTGAGGACATTGGTCCCAGCTCTCTTGAGGTGTCTGTACAGGTCCCACCTCCCCCAGAACCAGTCCCAATGTCCCAGGCAGCTAAAACCTTCCCTCCTGGACCATCTCTTCAGCCACGCATTCTTCTGCTCAGTACTCCTATTTCTATACTCATGAGCTCGTGGCAGCAGGAGTCATCTGGTGGTTACTACCTTTTGAGGCCCTGCTTATTAATCTTTCCGAGGTCCCTAAAATCTGCCTGCAGGACCTCATCCCTTTTCTACCTATGCTGTTGATAATAGATATGGACCATGACCTCTGGCTGGTCACCCTCCCTCCCCCCACCCCCCACCTCGGAATGTTCTGTAACGGCTCAGTGACATCCTTGACCCTGACACCAGGGAAGCAACATACCATCATGGAATCATGCCTGCGGTTGCAGAAACGCCTGTCTGTTTCCCTATCGAATCTCCTATCACTATTTCCCGATTTTCCTCCTCCACCTGCACCCCCTCCCCCATACAGCTGAGCCACCTGTGGTGCCATGAACTTGGCTCAGGCTGTAAACCCCAGAGGAACTATGGCCATGGTTAGAGAGTGGGATGCATTCAGGGGACTCCTGCACTACCTACCTGGTCTTCTTTGTCTGTCTGATGATCACCCATTCCTCTCTGCCTGCATACTCTTACGCTGCAGGGTGACCTCCTCCTGAAACATGCTATCTACATAGCTCTCAGCAGGACCACTCTCACGTGATGCCTCAAGCTCCGCAACCTGGCGCTTGAGCTCCTCCAGCTGATGGCACTTCATGCACATGTGGTTGTCCAGGACACGGAAAGCGACCTGGCATTCCCACATGGCACAGGATGTGCATTCCAAGGGACTGAGATGTCCTGCCATGCATCTACTTAATAGACTCTTAACTAACTTAACAGAAATAAACTTAAGACTTAAAAAAAATCACTAGCTACTCACCAGTCAGTTCCTTCCCTTGTGCTGACGTCACTTGAGGTTTGTTACTTTGATCCCTGATGCTCACACTCCTTCCAAGCTCTGGGCTCTCTGGCCTACCTTTATCTGCGGCCGCTCCTCTCGCTCTCTGCAGGACCACTCTCATGCCTATTAACTTGAATACTTGGGTTCTGTGGCTCCACTCCTCCTTTTAGTTCGACATCTCAACTGCCTTCTTTCTCTCCGCCGAATTCTTGCTCTCACCAAATTCCTCCACTCTATGCGGTCCACTCCGATTGCATCCTCCCAGCTCTGTCTCCAAACTCTGTGCTCAAGCTCTCCTCATTTCCCCTCGATTTCATTTGCCAATTATTTTAAACCCACCCACTTGCGAGAGGAAATAGTTTTTCCCTACTTGCTCTATCGACAACCCTCATAACTTGAGTAATTCAATTAGATCACCCCTTAACATTCTCTGCTCGAAGAAGAACAATCCCAGTTTCTCAAATCTGTCCACATAACTGATCTTCCTCATCCCGGTAAACCTCCTCTGTAACCTCTCCAGGTCCTTGCTCTCTTCCTTCTATCCCTTCGCCAATTTCGTACCCAAGTTACCACCATCCCTTTTATACCATGTGCTATTTTCTGAATTAGCCTGTTATGAGGTACTTAATCAAATGCCTTTTGAAAGTCCATGTATACAATATCTACTGCACTGCCTTCATCAACCCTCTCTGAGTTCTTTGATGAAGTAACAATCAGGTTGGTCAGACACCATTTGGCTATAACAAATCCATACTGGCTGACCCTTATTAACCCATCCTTCTCTCAAGTGAGAATTAATTTTGTCATTGACAATGGTCTCTAGTAGTTTTCTCAACACTTCATGTTAGACTGATTAGTCTAGTTACCAGATTTTTCCCTCCCCTTTTTTTGGACAGAGGTGTAACATTTCAGTCTTCTGCTACCGACTCGAGTATCCAAGGTGGATTGAAAGATTGTGGTCAGCTTCTGCTATCACCATCCTGGCTTCCCTCAGCAACCAAGAATGCATCCCATCTGGACTTGTTGGGCTAGAAATTGCATAGCATAGCGCCCCGTTTGGGGTGATTACTTTTGCAGGAGCACTAAAGTATCGCTGGGTGAAAAAGATTTGCAGCTGATAGAATTTCCGCTTTAGCGCTCCAAGATGAAAGTGGAGCGCTAAATCAAGTGAGAGAGGCGGTAGCGGCAGAGCGCTGCACAATGTTCCGTGCCATCTTTGGAGGCTCCTTCCCTCACTTAAAGGGAAGGACCAATGTTGGTTTCATGCAATCTTCATATCTCTGTGGGGCCACGAGACCTGCACTAGGTACATAACAGCCCCAAGCACTGAGTGCAGGGCTGACGAATCGCGGGGTCCAAATAAAACAGTCTGGGGATATTAATAAATGTTGTCCTACCTGACCATCACTGCCTCTAAATAACACTCCCCAAGCGGCCAGCTGAGGTGACAATGCCTTCTGCAGTTGCCTTTGTTGGCACCCGGCGATGCTGCAGGGGGCAGGAGTGAATATTGCAGGGTGCTGCGCACGGAATTATGTCATGATCTATGAGTGAGGCAGTAAGTGTTAGTACCAGCGCAAAACCGTCAGGGAAGTTCACAAGTATCATTACCGCCGCCCCCCCCCAGGAGGTGCTAACAGGAGGCGCAAACCAGACCAGTTTATCCCCCGTTAACTTTCATTGATGCCAACCTATTTAGCTCCTCCTTTATATCTATTTTTGTCCTATCCAATATCTCTACTCTTCCCTCATCTACTCTGGCATTAATTTCAACCTCTTTTGTGAAGACAGATGTGCAAAAGTATTGCCAGGCGCTATACAATTCCACCGGATGCAAACTTCCAGTGTAGTGCTTCAGGAGGGAAATGGAGCGCTAAATCAAGCACTACAACTTCTCTTGAAGCATGAAACGGAGCAAGAGGGGCGGTAGCAGCATAGCGCTGCACAATATCCCGTGAAGCGCTGCTGGAATCACAGGCTCCTTCCCTCCCTTGAAGGGAAGGGCCAATGCTGAGGTCATTTGAAGGTAAGGCTTCGACTTGTCGGCGACGACACCTGCGATCCACGAGGATCAGCCCCAAGCACTCCCAACAGAGTGCAGGGCTGATCCATCACTGTATTGGACAAATTCAAAAAGCAGCATAGTGGGATGACTTCTTTTGGCCTACCTGACCACAAATGCCTTTAATTACTGCTGTCAAGTGGCCAGCCAAGCTCACATGGCCTCCTGCAGCTGCCGTTGTTGACGCTCAGCGATGTTACAGGGGGCGGAAGTGAATTTAGGATCCAGGGCTATGCATCGGATGATGTCACGATCTCCAGGGCGCAGGAGCTTGGGCCGGTAAGGTATAGCGCCAGCGCTAAGCCGCCATGCAAGTTTGTGGTTATCAGTACTTTCGCTGCGCCCTGTCGGTATGCTGTTAGCCCCCCTGTTATTGCCCGCCCAGAGGCACTAACGGGAGGTGCAATGGGGGTCAATTTCTCCACCAAAGTATTAATTCTGTACCTTGATCACAGCCTCTGCCTCACAGAAAGACTTCCTTTTTTTGTCCCTGATCCACTCCACCATTCCTATAACTATCTCTTTACATGTTTTGGTGTGATACAATTGGGAAGGTGCCCTTGGGTGTGGGAGGATTTGGAGGTGGGGGGGTCCCTGGATTTAACAATGCATTGTGATATGAGTGGCACGAGTTCAGCGGGGGGGGGGAGCTGAGTGAGGAAGTGATGGGATGTTGGAACACTGGAAGTTGGGTCTGGGAACACAAGAAGAAGAGTCCTCGGATCTGGGAAGTCCTTGTTGGTGGGTGGATGCTGGGGCATGCGAGCAATTGGGTGGGAGTTAGGAAATATAAGAATAGTGGATTGGAAAGGGGCGTTGGGGTCTCGAAGTTTGGGAATGATATGCGAAGGTCGAAGAGCAAAGAAAGGATGATGCTGGGTTTGGGAATGTGATAATTGGCCAGCAAGTTCAGGGATTAAGAAATATGTTGTGTGCTACGCATCTCCATAGTTTGCAGGTCGATTTTACTCCTCTTCGCTGTTTGTTTCTTGTAGATGGCATCTCGCCCTTGGCTTCCTCATTATTTAAAAAAACTTGCTTGATTTATTGTTGCTTAAACTTGCTACAGAAAGTTAAGTCTAGTAATTAAGAGCATAAGTACCCATTTAACGACATAGTAATTGTTAATGCAATACCAATCAACCTCTCTGGCCCAGAAAGGGAACATTTGAAACTGTGAAGTTTAATTTCTTCAGGTAAGGTTTTCATGGTTTTAATTTTTTTTTCTTTATTTTTTTTTCTTGCTTTTCCTTTCTGTTTCCTCTTTCTTTCAATCTAATCTTTATTTCCCTCTCTTTTATTCTTCTGTATTCCTGTACCTGATTTTAAATCTAATGTACCTACTCTAATTCACCCTCCTTCATAATTTCTCTGTTCTTTCTCAATCTTTAAATCTCATTGTTTAAGGAGGTACAATGTTGGTCCCACCATTCACTAAGGTCCCAGATGCCCCGTTGCTCATGCCACGCTGTTATCTGCTTGCACTTCCATCAAGATACGACACAAAAAAAATTCACGGTGAACGTTGCAGGAAAAATTGTAATTAATGGAGAAGCCCTGCTTCAGCAAGATACGGCCATTAGTGGAATATAGCACCTTCAACAACGCAGTACTTCCTTAGTACTGCACTTGAGTGTCAGCTGAGATTGTGTGCTCAAGTCCTGGGGTGGGGCTTCAACCCACAGCTGTCTGACTCAGAGGCAAGAATGCTACCACTGAACCAAGGCTGGCACCAGTTAAATTATGGATCAGGATAAACTCCAGCAATTTTAGAAAGATTTAAAATTTGCATGAGGTATTGAACTGTGTCCTCATAAGACTGGTCAGTGATTCAGTGGATGTTAAAGATTGCAATGTGGTGCTCGAAAAAAACAGGGAATCTTCCCAATATCCTGCAACCAACACCACCAAATACGCAGATTGTTGTTAGCAAGCGAATATGATGAGCACTTTTCACATTGCAAAATCCCAACAGTTGCTGCACTTCAAAGTACCTCATCATATTTGAAATGCATTGAGATAATTCCAAGTGCCTTTGAACATATATTTCTCTGTCAAAGGTGCTATACAAATGTATCTTGTTGAGAGGTGTAATAAATAAGTATTTTCCCTGAGTTCTCAATGTTAGGAGAGCAATAGAGACAGCAGATGAAGCTAGAGAGAGTTTTAGCCATAGGAAGATAAAAGTAAGCTAATTCCAGGGAGCTAAGGTGACCAGCTGAGACATCCAAGTGCAAATAAGCACGTGCAAGATGAAAATTGAAAAAAGAAAAAATCAAAGGGATGTGAAATTTAGATTTCAGTGTGAAACATTAGTTGAGAGTGGTTTGACTGCAGATAGCAATGGGTAGAACTGAGGTTTAAGGAAATGCCACAACTGTTGTGGATGAGCAGGATAAAGCAAGAGGAGGAAGTAGCAGATGTGGAGGATAGCGTTTGGGGTGTCTTGCAGGCTGTGGTGGCTGTCAGCTACTTTGGTAAAGATCTTTTATTATGTGTGTCGAATTTCATTACATCATCAATTAGATATGTTATAAATATATTTTGATAGGTCTTGATGCTGAGGTGGTTTTGAGGAAGACTCTAACAGAAGTAACAGCAAAGCTGAAGAATATTGTGGTTTTGGATTCCAATGAAGATGCAACATACAAAAAGGTATTTCTAAATATTCTGTCCTAGAGCACAGTACCTTTTAATCTACCCTCTGCATTATTGGAATGTCTTGGAGCTATGTTACCATGCATCAGTCCATCCATTAACCATTCTTCTAATCTCAATAATACATTTTTATCAAAAACCAGTACCTGTGTACACATTTCCATATACAGGTGAAACCTCCCTTATCCAGAACCACCCCTCGTCCAGGACCATTCCCAGACACCGGGTGGAGCATGCACAGAACACGACGTGAACAAATTGAAGTCCTTCCTCGCTGCTAACTCCTGCAATTGCTGCCCTGACCCCACCGTCCCCCATGATTTCTCTGCCGCACTCCCAGCCCCAAGCCAACCAGCCCTGATTTCCCCTTGCCATCCGATTTAACGTGACCACCTCTCGTCTGGAAAAATCCCTTATCCAGAGCAGGCCAAATCCTGAGGGTTCCGGATAAGAGAGGTTCAACCTGTATCTATCTTAGCAAAAGTAACATTTGATTCCTTTTACCATTTTTTTTTCTGCTTATTGCTACAATATATATAAAAAAATTAATTTGTTGTTTAATTAAATTATCAATTTTTATTTTAAGGCTGTATCCATTACTGGAAAAGAGGTCTTCAGCTTCAAAATGATCTCTTACGTGGATGCGACAGAAGGTGTTGCCTATACTGATATGGATGTTGTTGATAGTTATATTAGTTTGACAGTTGGCTGTATCCAGGTCATCTTTGTAAAGAAGTTTGTGTCTTCACTATTGGTAAGGAAGTTTTATGTTTACTAAAAACTGCAGAATTCCAATAGTACTTTCAGGGGTTTAAACAAAGTCTTGTGTTCATTGCAAGTGTGTATCATGCCTGAATTACTGAAAAGCTTTTCATACTTTGCACATAGCTTTTGTTAGTAACAATGCATTGGTTTTTTTTTAGGCATTCTTAAACATTTTCCAAACGGTCAGAGAAGCTGTCACTGAGGCAACTGTCCAAGCAGCTTCCGGAGTGATGGATCTTGCAGAACGGAGCACCAGAATGGCACTTGATATTCATATCAATGCACCTGTTGTTGTTGTGCCTCAATCTCCTGTCTCAAAAAATGTCATTGTTGCAGATTTTGGTTTCATCATTATTAAGAACAGTTTCTCAATGATTGAACTAAAAGATTCCAATAATTTACCACCTGTAATCGACTCCATGAAAGTTTGGTTACGTGAGCTAAAACTGTACAGGTATGGAAATATTGTAGATATTCCTAACCATTATTAAAATACACCATACATACACGAGTTGTTTTCTTCGTCCCAAACCTAACTAATTCCTCATTTGCATTGCTGTCTTTGTAGATAGAGAGGGTCCAATGTAATAGATGCTTTCTTATTTGAAAAATATTTAAATTGTTTAATCTGCTTTCCTGATGTACAGTGTTATGACAAATGTTATGAAGTCTTAACTTATAGTTAATTAGACTGCTGGTAAGTATTGGATGGGGACCTGCAGGCTCCCTTGAATGGCCTTTTTATAGAAAAAAAAATCAGTTCACAGCATGAAATTTAAATAAAGACCAGTGTAAAAAAAAATGTATTTATATAGTGCTTTTCATGACGTCAGGACATCCCAAACGCCTTACAGCCAATGAAGTACTTTTGAATTGTAGTCACTGTTGTAATATTTGCGGCTGCCACTGTGCGCACTGTGGGGTCCTATAAACAGTAACAAATTGCTGACCAGACAATCTGTTTTTAATGATGTTGGTTGAGGGGTAAATGTTATCAGGATCCCAGGGACAACTCCCCTGTTCTTCTTCAAAATAGTGTCATGGAATCTTCTAAGTCCACCTGCGAGGACAGACAGGGCCTCCGTTTAACATATTTTATTTCTGTTATTTGAACTTTTATTTTATATTAAAATATATTAATTTTATATAAAAGTCAGTACTAGGACCACTGCTTTTCTTGATCTATATTAATGACTTGAACTGAGGTATACAGGGCATAATTTAAATATTTGCGGATGACACAAAACTTGGAAGTACAGTGAACCGTGAGGAGGATAGGGATAGACTTCAAGAGGATATAGACAGGCTAGTGGAATGGCCAGACACATGGCAGAGGAGGTTTAACGCAGAAAAGTGTGAAGTGATCTATTTTGGTAGGACGAATGAGGAGAGGCAATATAAACTAATGGATACAATTCTAAAGGGGATACATGAATAGAGAGACCTAGGGGTATATGCATAAATCATTGAAGGTGGCAGGGCAGTTTGAGAAAGCGGTAAAAAAATACATATGGGCTTTATAAATACAGGCATAGAGAACAAAAGCAAGGAAGTTATGATGAACCTTTGTAAAACACTGGTTCGGCCACAATTGTACTATTGTGTCCAATTTTGGGCACCGCACTTTAGGAAGGATGTGAAGGCTTTCGGGAGACTGTAGAAAAGATTTGCAAGAATGGTTCCAGGGATGAGGGACTTCAGTTACGAGGATAGACTAGAGAGCTCGGGTTGTTCTCCTGAGAGCAGAGAAGATTGAGAGGCGATTTCATAGAGGTGTTTAAAATCATGATGATGGATCTCGACAGAGTAGATAGAGAGAAACTGTTCCCATTGATGCAATGGTCAAGAACCACAGGATACAGATTTAAGGTGATTGGCAGAAGATCCAAAGGCAACATGAGGAAAAAAATTTTTACGCAGTGAGTGGTTATGATCTGGAATACACTGCCTGAAAGGGTGGTGGAGGCAGATTCAATCATGGTTTTCAAAAGGGAATTACAAAAGTCATTGAAGGAATTTGTTTTACAAGGCTATGGGGAAAGGGCAGGGAATTGGAACTAGTTGAAGTGCTTTTGCAGAGAGCCGGCATGGGCTTGACAGGCTGAATGGCCTCTTACTGTGCTGTAACATAGAAACATAGAAAATAGGTGCAGGAGTAGGCCATTCGGCCCTTCGAGCCTGCACCACCATTCAATAAGATCATGACTGATCATTCACCTCAGTACCCTTTCCTGCTTTCTCTCCATACCCCTTGATCCCTTTAGCCATAAGGGCCATATCTAACTCCCTCTTGAATATATCCAACAAATTGGCATCAACAACTCTCTGCGGTGGGGAATTCCACAGGTTAACAACTCTCTGAGTGAAGACGTTTCTCCTCATCTCGGTCCTAAATGGCTTACCCCTTATCTTTAGATTGTGTCCCCTGGTTCTATGATTCTATAATTTCCAATTCTGTATGTAACTTATTAAATTCTCCTATTGTAATCCTTTTTTTCTTAAAATAGAGATATACCTGTTTCCTTTACATCTCTTGTTCAAAGATCTAATTTGCAACTGGTAGCATCTTAAAAAATGCTTTTAGTTGATGGAAAACCTTAAAAGTTGTCTCTTAAATCAGTTGAATGTCACGAGTTTGAAGATTGGCTTCGTCATGTCATAGATAATATCTCAAGAACATTAGTTGAAAACTCCAATTGTTCTAGCATCCAGTCATTTGGGGGAAAGAGTTCCAAATTTCAACCACCCTCCAGTGCTTCCTGATTTCACTCCTGAATAGCCTAGCTCAAACTTTAAGATTATGTTCTCTTGTTCCCAATTTTTTACATGTTGAAGTTGGAAAGACTGCTTGGGATGGCTTATCTTGATTGGAGTCTTGATCACGACCAAACAAGATAAACCATCTGTGGCATGGTAAGGGTTAAGAATCCATAGGACATTTTCAGATTATAATTTAATCAATTTAACCAAATGAGATTCACTTTTTTGTCTCTTCCCCTTACTATTATAATCATATTTGACGATGTTAGATGATTGTCTTACACAATTTATAATCAATATTATGACCTCCTAAACCATGATTGGTCTCAACAACAATGCAAGGTATCCTTAACATTTACCTAAATAGTTATAAATCCCAACTAAAGTAATCTTAGAACACTGTGGATGGAGTACATCAAGTTGTTTTCATAAATTTTGTAAACTGATTCATATGTACCTATTGAAGTCAAAGTGGATCTGTGATACTTTACGTTTATTCTGTTGTATGAAAAGGCATATCTGCTCTAAAAACAGTAAAATAGTACTTCAGTTTTTAATGTTTAAATTTTTTTCTCGACCAACATTTTATATTTGGCATATTATACTCCATTTACAGCAAATGCTATAGTAACATTTAATTGATGTTTGTGTATCAAGAATATTTTTAATTTCATCAGGACAATATTTGAGGATGATGCTTTTTGGTCTGAAATCGTATTGCTTCAGCCTGTTAATCTGGAAGTTGTTATTGAACGTAACTTGGCTGCTGCTTGGTACCATGAAGTTCCTGATATTAAAATTCTTGGAACCCTGAAACCTCTACATGTAAGTATATTTTTCTTTTCAAAATTATATCTTGAATTAGATTTCATATTGGCATAAAACATGTGTATGTTACTAGTTACATTTCAAAATGTTAACACACTCCTAATCTCATATTTTGCCCAGTTATTTAATTTGCTGACTAATTTTTATTTACACACTTTCTTCCTATTCCCCTTCCCTTTCTTGAGCTTCCCATTTTGAAAGTTACTCTGATTCTAAACAATATCACTAAACAGTTTTCCCATACAGCTTTAAAAAGTGGCCTGCACGGTGTTGGATAACAGGACAAAAGTGCATCTCCTGCTATTTTTTATGACTTTTTTAAAAAAGATAATAATTAATGCTACCATTATCTGGTAGATTTTGTAATGTATTGTATGGATATTTTTATAGTAAATTTCACAAATAATTTATTAAAATTAGCCTCCAATCATATGAGAAACACTTATATGAAGCCCACTTAACCAAATTGGTTGACAGATATCATTGTATACCAGTTTTATTCTGAGAGATATGAGGGTTGTCTTCCTGAATGAAATAAACATATTGCCACTCTAAACCATGTTTTATTTGGTTTGTTCAACTGATGTAGCAATATTTTTGCTTTTAAAATTATCAAGTATTTATAAATGAATTGTGCCACCAAGCTGTTTGTGCACATACTGTATTTGACTAATTTTAAGCAGCAAACATTATTTTTGATTTGTATAAACTTGATGTTTTTATAGGTTGTGCTCAGCCAAGAAGATCTGATCATTATATTGAAAATGCTGAATGAAAATTTGGGTGATAATTCAGTTGACTCTGTGGCTGTACAAACTGATAAAGAGAGGGATAGTTCTGGTGATGGTACAAAAAGTCCTTCACAAAACTCTGCAGGTTTGTTATTAATTTTTGTGTTGCTGTTGAAATTACTCATTTATTATCTCAGTTATAACATTTGTGAATAGAATTGCTGTCATTTCGCACACATTTTCCTTACAGATTAGTAGATATGGATTAGATTTTCAGCAGAACCCTTTAATATTTTGTCAATTCAATTGTTTAAAAGTTGGATAATTGTATGGCTTTTCAAAGTATAGCTATACGTGATCAGATACAGTGGGTTTAGTGCTATTGAGCCAAATCTTCCTAGAGAAATAATGGCAAAATCACTATGGACGGCTTTATTAATGCGCAAATCGACTATCGAGTTCAGGGGAAGAACAGATATGCCATGAGTTGCTAATCTCCAGAATTTGCTGGTTGTTTACCTTGCTGATTGTATGCCTCGCACAAACAGCATTTCTCGCTTAGCCTTCCTGTTATTTTTAAGAATTTGCTGCATTTGCATATTAATTGCTCATTAAACTTGTCGGAGAAAGTTACGGCTCATAATTAAGTGTGAGTACCCTTTTAGCGGTGTGATACAGTAATTGTTAATGCGATGCCACTCAACTTCTCTGGCCCAGAAAGGGAATAATTTAAACTGTTGAGTCCTATTCCTGCATGTAGTAAATTCTTCAAGATTTCACATTTTAAAATTTTTTTCTTACTTTTCCTTTGTCTCTTTTGTCTCACTCCAATCTTTCGTTCCCTTGCTTTATTTCTCTTTCTGTACTTGATTTGACTTTTAATTCACCCACTCTAATTCACCCTCCATCTCCATCGTTCCTTTCGCAATCCTTAAATTTCATTGTTCACTAAGATCCCAAATGCCCTCACTGCATCATTATCAGTTGCACATCCAGTATGTTACAGACAAATTCTATTCGAGCTGATAGGTGCAGGGAAAAGTCCAATTAATGTCTCGTTTCATGTAGGACAGAACAGTTGATTGAATGACACCCCTACCAATTGACCAAGTATCCAACCTCTCCACCACAAGTGCCCTTTGGCTATAGTATGTACTATCTACTGAATGTATCACAGAAACAACTGAGCTTACATTGACAGCACCTTCCAGTCCCATGACCTCAATCACCTAGAGGTACAAGAGCAGGAAGATCATGGGAGCAAAATCACCTCCAATTTCCCCTCCAAGTAGCACACCATCCTGAATTAGAGATGATTGCCATTCCTTCATCGATTCTGAGTCACATTATGGAAGTCCTTACCTAACCCATTGTGGGAACACCATTCAGCTTTGCCAGCGTCACCTGCATCCTGAGAACAAATATAAAAATATGTGGATATTGAACTTCTCAGAATAATAATGACCTTACAAAGTAGCTTATACAGTAGCCACTGTTGTGTTTTACAAATAACTAAAAACTGTGTCCAACTGAGCATGATCTAAACGGTCTCTTCATTTTTAATGTAAAGAAACATAGGGGTCTAAATTCGATAGCTCCTGAAAATGGTCATGGGGCTCGCAGTGCATGATTAACCTATGCCCATTGCTTCTGATGCAGGCAGCATGCAAACTTCATGCTGCCTGCTAACTTAAATGATTGCAGCTTTGTGGCAGCGCTAAACGCGTTGTTGAGTGCCTCATCAGGGGTCCCAAGTTCGTCCGAGACTAGTACCATTTAAAGCTAGCCTGCGCTTCTTAAAGCTAGCGTGCATTTCTTAAAGTGGAGCTGGGGCTAAAAGTGGATAAGGAAGAGAGTCTGACCTGCAAGGACACTGACAAATATTACACGGGGAGAGAGCATTCAGGTTCTTGGACACTGCACTGGGGGCCTTGGTGGAGAAGGTGGACAGGAGGTGAGAAGCCCTCTATCCACCAGGGGCCAGGAGACCTCCAGACAAACTCTGCGAAGGCAGTGGGAGCATGTAGCCATGAAGGTCAGTGTCTGAAATCAAGCCCTGAGGACATGGATGGAGTACTGCAAAAAGTTTGATGACCTCGCATGAGTGATCAAAGTCAGTGAATTCATATTCAAATGCCATATCCCACCAACTGCACCACTAATCTCCTACACTGCTCACTTCATTTTCCCATCACTCACCTAGTAATAATCTCTATCAAACAGGACTCATGCATCGCATTCATAGCCTTGTCTCACCATTACACCCTTAACACTACTGCAAGCCTCACGCCCACAACTCTCAGCTTGCGCACTCTGTGAGCTATTTAACCATGGCAGGACAAGTTGGTGCATAACTAATAGCAGTAGAAGTTAACTGGCGGGGGACAGACACAGCGACTACTTGACATTAACCCGATGGAGGATACAGTTGTCGCCATCATTGGAGTGGCTATTGCTGAGCCCGTGGCCAGCAGTGGGGCAGAAACTATCGAAGATAACTATCTTCCTTCCCAATTCTCCTTTTCAAATTCCACTTCTCTCTCATTCCACAATTTCTTCTGATTTACAAGCTGCAGATGGTGTAAGCATACATCTCTTGCTTCCCCTCCACCACCCCCTCCCCCCCCCCCCGCCCCCCTCCCCTTATCACAACCCTGCCATCCAAGAACTGCAACCTGCCTAGGCAGTGATGATGAAGACACTGCACCATCACTCCATTTCACACTTTCAGCCACCAGCTCAGATACTGACACTCTGCATAATTTAGAGGATAATTAGATATGGGATCTGCACGTGGTGAGACACCGGGCACAAGTGGGCTACAGTCAAGGCAGGTGGCAAGGGTAGCGCAGGTGCCAGTTCCCCAGAGGGTGAGGTCGCACACGAGTTCTGCTGAAGAGGACTTAAATGAGCACTTTCTGCATACCCTTCTGTAGGCTGCCTCATCAATCAAATGCTTTGTGCATTCATAGACCTGCCAGAAAGCCTGTGTGCGATGTTGAGGAGCATGGAGGAGTCTGGCATCAATGGCACAGGACTTTGTGCAGAGCTTGGAACCCATCCTTTCCAGCATGGAAGTGATGGGCAACTCCATTAGCACCCTAGCGAACCCAAACAAATTGCAGCATCTGATGGCGATGGCTCAGTTTCCATTGAAGCACAAGCAGAAGCCACCCAATGTCTGGGTGCTGCCGCACAAGCTCAGCTTGCTGCCACGATGGGCCACTTGCAGGGTGTCACAGAGATCCAACAATCTGCCCTCCAACAGAATTCTAGGATTGCTGAGGCACTGCCCAGAGGAGTGAGTGGCAGTGGTTCTGTGCCATATGATCCTGCTGTTCTCTCTCAGAATGACAGCATTCATCCTCCCACCCCTGTTACTCTGCCAGTGCCCTTGCTGTTGCTTATTAGCCAGCTTGCACAGACTGCTGCCACCCATGCCGAACTGGTGCAGTCCTACTATGCCTAGAACTACTGGAAGTTGTCCTCCAAGACCATCTACAATTTCCTCTACTGAAAGTCAGCATCCTTCCACCAGTCATGCTGCATCACTGGGGAAGCACTGAGTTGGAGTACTAGGACAAGAAAAGGCACACTGAAGACAGGCACTAAAGGAAGCACAAGGGTGATTAATTTACTTCTGTATGCAATATGGCATGATTTAATTTATACATTTGGTTTGGAATGTTTATTTTGTATTGGCTTTTATTTTTGCCTTGTGGCCAAGCAGAAGCTGTGATGATCAGTGAGAGGGGAAAGGTGGAAATTAGGCTTGCACTTACTGGTATTGCAGGTGGATGACTTGGTCATGGACAGTGAGGCCAGAAAGGGCTGTTGGGCTTGCCTCCTCCTCTTCCCTTTCTTCCTCCTCTTCTAACACTTCTCCTCCTACTAGTCCTCCTCCTACTCTTGCTCACCCCCCCCCTCTTACTAATCCTCCCCCTCTTACTAATCCTCCCCCTCTTACTAATCCTCCCCCTCTTACTAATCCTCCCCCTCTTACTAATCCTCCCCCTCTTACTAATCCTCCCCCTCTTACTAATCCTCCCCCTCTTGCATCTGCCCCCCCCTTGCGCCCCCCTTGCGCTCCTCTTCCCCCCCCCTCTTCACACCCCCTCGCCACCCTCCTCGCCCCACACCCCCCTCACTCCCCCTCACGCCTCCCTCGCCCCCCCCTCACGCCTCCCTCGCCCCCCTCACGCCTCCCTCGCCCCCCTCACGCCCCCCTCACGCCTCCCTCACACCTCCCTCACGCCTCCCTCACGCCTCCCTCACGCCTCCCTCACGCCTCCCTCACACGCCTCCCACACATGCCTCCCACACGCCTCCCTCACATGCCTCCCACACGCCTCCCTCAGCCCCCTCTTGTCCTTCCTTCCCCCCCCCCCCCTTACCCCTCCTTTCCCCCCTCCAGCTGGCGTGGTTTTGCAGCATGCAGCGGACCACCGTGAATCTTGACACCCGTTCTGCCGAGTATTGCAGGTCCCCTCCAGAACTGTTCAGGCAACAGAAGCTTCAACACACCAATGGTCTGTTCGATCATAATTTGTTTGGCAGCATGGCTTTTGTTGTATGAATTCTGATCCTGTGTATGTTGGTTGCACACCAGAGTCATGAGCCATGTTGTTAATGGATAGCCCTTGTCACCCAGTAGCTACCCTCTGGTTTGTCATCGTGGCTCAAATACAGATGGGACAGTGGACTGCCACAGAATGAAGGAATGATGGCTGCTGCCAGGATACCGGGTATTGACCTGCTTGATTCGCTCAGTATAGTCGCACACCAGCTGGAGATTGAAGGAGTGGAATACGTTTCGGTTGTGCTACATCTGAGTTTACATGCGGCGTCCACAAAGTGACATGCATGCAGTCAATGGTACCCTGCACCATGGGACAGCCTGCAACCCTCACGAAGCCATATGCTTGCTCCGCCTGCTGCTGTCTGGCCAGAGAGAAGGAAATGTATTCAGCTCTCTTGGAAAACAGAGTCTCCATTACCTCCCTCATGCAACAGTGCATGACGAACTGGAAGATGTTGCAGTTATATCCTGCTCCAGCCTGGAAGGTGCATGAAGGTCCATGGTCACTGTGACCTTCACAGCTCTGAGATTGCAGCTGTAGGTACAACAGGTGGCAGATTTCAATGAGGACGTCCTTGGTGAAGCACAGACATCTGACACACTTTTGTTTTTATTTATTTATAAATCAATATTGAAGGAAGGCAAATTTCAGTGGGTTGAAAACAGATCTGACCTGGGTAAATTGGAATCAAAGATTGGCAGACAAAACTGTAATCGAACAATGGGTTGCTTTTAAAGAGGATATGGTTCAGGTACATTCCCATGAGGGGGAAAGGTAGGGCAACTAAAGCCAGAGCTCTATGGATACCGAAAGAAATAGAGAGTAAGGTGAAGCAGAAAAAGAGTGCATATGACAGATGTCAGGTTGAGAATACAAGTGAGAATCAGACTGAATATAGAACATTCGGAGGAGAAGTGAAAAAGAACATTCTTGCTGCATGTGGGCACAGACTGCTTCATTATCTGAGGAGTTGCAATCTTCAGGGAACATCCCCACTCTGACTTTATGATGGAGGGAAGGCCTTTGCAGGGTCGACTGGGCTGTGTGTGCCTTTGTAGTATCCGAATACAGAGCCCTGGTGTCGATGCCAGGTGGCCTGTTTGATTTTATTCTTAATATGGTTTTTTGTAGCGGTTTTGATAGGCTTGCTAGGCCATTTCAGAGGGTAGTTAAGAGTCAACCACATTACTATGGGTCTTGAGTCACATATAGGTTGGGCCCATTACAGACAGCAGATTTCTCTAATGGACATTATCAAATCAGATGGGGTTTTAACAACACCATTACTAGTTTTTTTTAAATTCCATATTTATTTAATTAATTGAATTCTAACTTGTATCTCTGGTGGTATATCAACTCGTCTCCGGATCATTAGTCCAGGCTTCTATATTACTAGCCCAGTAACATAACCATTATGCTACCATACGGAGAGACAAACCGGTGGGATTCACCAGGCCATCTTGTATACTGTTTAATGTCCAATCAAGAGTGGTATTAGGAGCAGCTTTAAAGCCGGCTATGTCCTCTTGGATTCAATGGGGTGTGGTGCTCGGGGAGAAACTGTTGAGATAATATACCTTCAAAAATACCTGTTTGAACAGACAACTGTGTTTCCATGAAAAATATAATCTTTTTCTTCATTCATTCTTCTGAGCATCACCATTAAGGTGATGTATTGCTCACCTATAATTGGCCTGTACTGAGTAGGTGACTTCAGAGGGTGTTAAGAGTCGACCATGTTGATAGGATCTAGAATCACATATTGGCCAGAGTGGTTGAGGCTGGCAGGTTTCTTTCCCTAAAGGACATTAGTGAACACGTTTGGTGTTTATGATAATTCAATAGCCTCATGGTCATTTTTCTCTGTCATTGATACCAGCTTTTTTATTGTGGGGGGAAAAACACCACTCAAAGTCACTTATAGTTCACGATACGAGAAATATTTAATACAAGCATGCAGGGAAGAGCGTTCAGCATCCCGAAGTCAAGTCTCGAAGTGTCTCAACTTTACAGTAGTCGTGGCAATGTATTTATACATAATCAAGCAGAAGCGAAACTCGACAGTTAACAAGCTTAAGAGCTTACGCGATCAACAACCGAGCAACTGTCAATTGTTAATCACGTAAGCTCTCAGCAGCTGTATTCTGTTATCTCAACTGTCTTCTGTTTGCCGATTGCCTCTGTCACAAGGTTTCATCTTTACCCATTGCCTCTGTAACTAGGTATCATGAAACGTCTTTATACCAACTGTTACGTATTAACTGCTGACGCTATGCTCCTGTCTGTTTTGGCAACGCTTTCCATCAGGCCTTGTAACATAGCAAGTGTTTCAAAACAACATTCACATTAACCCTGTGCTTCCCACATCATTTTTAAACTGAACTCAAATTCCCAAACTGTCATGGGAAAGACCAAATAATATCATCTGTGCAGAGGATGTTTATATTGGGTAAAATACTGAGCTCATTGTAATACAAGTACTACAAAATCTTTTTTTTTCAGGAATAACTGTGGTAACAGCTGCTGTTGTAGAAACACAGACTCCTGTAAAAATTTACACGACGCTGAAGTTGGATTTTAAATTGGATGAACTTTCATTAGTACTCTACAGTCAATCCATGAACCCGGTACAGCAATCTTTTCTTGAAAACAAATTAACATCTGCTGAAGAAATATTCTGTTTCTCTTTTTAGTACAATAACATTCAGTATTTAGTATTTTCCTGATTTTTCAAAATAATTACATTAACAATAAGCGAATGTTTAGAGCTAAATTCAGTGATATCTTGTCATTCAGATGCACTCACCTGAAAGGAACTAGTTGATATGGGGTTACCATGAGAATACATTTGAAAGAATTTATGAATGTTATTTTTCTAGTATAGTCAGCTTGCAGAATATTGCTGAAAGTTAACACTTTCCATTGTGCATCCCCTTAACAATGTGAAACTGAAATGAAGAGCCTGATTCAATAGGAATATACTTATGTGTTTTCATAGTTTGTTTTGTGATGGTCCATCTATACCACTAAGAGCGGCCACCACATGTTAAAAATAATCCACGCAAAGGCATCTTCCACCCTTGAGGATGTAGTTCGGGTCCTTCATGGAAACACCTGTGAACTCATCCTTTTTTTGGCATGGAAGCAAGTCATCCTCGTTTCGAGGGACTGCCTATGATGATGATGATGACTTATTCTAAATTTCCCAAGGATGAATGCTAGAAGAATCACTATCTCAGTACTACAGCAAAATGCTGACCTGAAAATGAGTGATTTTCATAGCCGATATAACATTTTTCAAATATATCAATTATATGACTAATTGTTTTGGGTTACAATGTGAATATTTTCTGGCTGCTGCTAGAAGACCACAGATGGTTGCTTGAGAAGTATGTGTTTTCATAGTTCGTTTTGTGATGGTCCATATATAACACTAAGAGCATCGTGTCCATACCTGGAGTGCCCTGAACATTTTAAAATAAGCTTACCTAGCATTATTGGAGGAATATCTGCTACACATGTAGAACTATGTGCACAGAGCTGGGAGAATCTACTAAACTGAGTGACTTGCTCTACAGAGTAACAATGGGACTTTGGTGAGAGTGGGAATTCTGTTCAGAGGGAGAAGGAGGTGTTAAGTGCTTTAAACGAAGGGGCAACAGTAAATATATAAACTGAGTAATTAATTAGATCTAAAGGGATTTTTCGTTTTAGCAAAATCATGGGACTGCTGAGTCCCATTGCCTGCATTTCCTGTGCCATATGGGAGCTCCAGGATGCTTTGTGTGCTGGATAGCCACGTGTGCAGCAAGTGCTTCCAGTTGCTCAAACTCAGGGTTTCTGAGCTTGAGGGACTGCTGGAGTTACTGGAGGGCATGCAGGAGGTGAGAATTTCCTGGAGTGCACACTCCAGGAGATGGTCACCCCACAGCTACAGAGAGTTCAGGAGGATAGTAAGTGGATGGCCAGCCGGCAGGTTATGAAGAGTTAGGCAGTGCAGGAATTCTCCGGGAGTGTGGCACACTCAAATCTGTTTTCAGCGCTAAATACGCTGTAAGGGTGACAACACCTTGGGAGAGTGCAGTCTAGAGCACAGTCATGGCACTGTGTGTGTATGTGTGGGGGGGGGGGGCGGGGGTGGCAGTAAAGTGTAGAAATGCAGTGGTAAGGGATTCGATAGACAAGTGTTTCTGTAACTGCAGATGAGAGTCCCACATGGTGTGCCTCCCTGGTGCCAGGGTAACAGAAATCACAGAGGGTGCAGAACATTTTGAGGGGTGAAGGTGAACAGCCAGAAGTTGTGGTCCATTTGGAATCAATTACGTAGGAAAGAAAAGGTTTGAGGTCATGCAGGCAGAGTTTCAGGAGCTAGGGAGGAAGTTAAAAAGCAGGACCTCAAATATAGTAATCTCTGTATTGCTCCCAGTGCCACGCGCTATTGAGTATAGAAATATTAGGATGAAGCAGGTTAACGCAAAGATGAAGAAATGCTGTAAGTGAGAGGGTTTTAGATTCCTGGGGCAGGAGGATCCTGTTCACGGTGAATGGGTTGCACCTCAACAGAGTAGGGACGAATGTCCTTGGGGGACGGTTAATTACTACTGTGGGTTTAAACTAATACAAAAGCAAAATATTGCACTGCTGAACATCTGAAGTAAAAACGGAAAATGCTGGAAATATCCAAGAGGTCAGGCAACATCTGTGGAGAGATAAACAGAGTTAATGAAAGGTCATCGACTTGAAACATTAACTCTGTTTTTCTCTCTCCACAGATGCTGCCTGACCACCTAAGTATTTCCAGCATTTTCTGGATTTTTTTATTTGAGGGGATAAACTAAATTGGCAGGGGTGTGGGCATCAGGATGAAGCATTGTAGAGGTGAAACGAGGCAAATAGCACTTGAGTAAAATATAGATCTGAAATAGAAGGGATCAGATGGGTTTAAAACGGGTTTGGAGTTCTTGTACGTAAATGAATAGAAGATGGTAATTAAGGCCGGTGAGCTGCAGGAACAAGTTGCCACTTGGGAGTATAATATAGTGGCAATAGCAGAGACATGGATCAAGAATGGGAGAATTGGGAACAACATTCCTGGCTACAAGTTTTCAGGAAAGATAGGGAAGGAGAAAAAATGAGCAGGGGAGTGGCGGTATTGATCAAAAAACTACTAAAAGCACTAGCAAGGGATGATGTAGTTAACGAGAAAAAGACGGGCGGCGGGGGAACAAATTGTGTAGCGTCCCATTTGAGGGCGGTAACAGCCACGAGGTGGGGGTTCCTGTGCCAGGCGCAGAAGTCCTGCCCCGCTCGCGTTATTGGGGGTTACCACCCCCGAGAGCAAGTGGATCGCAAAATAACGTGCTCCACTTGTTCTGTGGGGCGCGAGCAGGGTGGAAGCAATCAGAGAGGGGCAGAGCGCTACATACGTGTAGTACTGCCGTGTAGAAGGGGCCCTACCTTTCATTAAAAGCGAGGGCCAAGCTGCCGACTCTGCGGGTTCCTACCTAGATCACCGGGGAGCGAGGTGCTATGGCTGTCGGATCGCTGCATGGACCCCACGATCCACGATGCAACAGGCCGATCTTTTTTTTTCTTGCGCACGCCACCTTCCCTTTAACCAGCACCCCTTGAGCAACCTACAGCCCGGTACGCGTCATCTGAAGCTATCGCCGTCATTGCTCAGCGCAGCTTCAGGAGGCGCTCCCGAATTTTCACTCCGGGGTGAAAACGGGTTGCTGCACATGGGGATGACGTCGTCATCACCAGCGGAGCGGGCACGACTGGTTACTGCCGCCACTATGTCGAGGAGCCAACTAGAGGGCTGGCCATCCTAGACTGGGTGATGTGTAATGAGAAAGGACTAATTAGCAATCTTGTTGTGCGAAGCCCCTTGGGGAAGAGTGACCATAATATGGTAGAATTCTTTATTAAGATGGAGAGTGACAGTTAATTCAAAGACTAGGGTCCTGAACTTAAGGAAAGGTAACTTCGATGGTATGAGACATGAATTGGCTAGAATAGACTGGCGAATGATACTTAAAGGGTTGATGGTGGATAGGCAATGGCAAACATTTAAATATCACATGGATGAACGTCAACAGTTGTACATCCCTGTCTGGAGTAAAAATAAAACGGAGAAGGTGGCTCAACCGTGGTTAACAAGGGAAATTAGGGATAGTGTTAAATCCAAGGAAGAGGCATATAAATTGGCCAGAAAAAGCAGCAAACCTGAGGACTGAGACATTTAGAATCCAGCAGAGGAGGACAACGTGATTAATTAGGAGGGGGAAAATAGATTTATGAGAGGAAGCTTGCTGGGAACATAAAAACTGACTGCAAAAGCTTCTATAGATATGTGAAGAGAAAGAGATTAGTGAAGTCAGAATCAGGTGAATTTATAATGGGGAACAGAGAAATGGCAGGCCAATTGAACAAATACTTTGGTTCTGTCTTCACGAAGGAAGACACGAACAACCTTCTGGAAATACTAGGGGACAGAGGATCTAGTGATAAGGAAGAACTGAAGGAAATCCTTATTAGTCAGGAAATTGTGTTAGGGAAATTGATGGGATTGAAGGCCGATAAATCCCCAGGGCCTGATCGTCTGCATCCCAGAGTACTTAAGGAAGTGGCCCTAGAAATAGTGGATGCATTGGTGCTCATTTTCCAACAGTCTATCGACTCTGGATCAGTTCCTATGGACTGGAGGGTGGCTAATGTAACACCACTTTTTAAAAAAGGAGGGAGAGAGAAAACGGGTAATTATAGACCGGTTAGCCTGACATCCGTAGTGGGGAAAATGTTGGAATCAATTATTAAAGATGAAATAGCAGCGTATTTGGAAAGTAGTGACAGGATCGGTCCAAGTCAGCATGGATTTATGAAAGGGAAATCATGCTTGGCAAATCTTCTAGAATTTTTTGAGGATGTAACTAGTAGAGTGGACAAGCGAGATCCAGTGGATGTGGTGTATTTGGACTTTCAAAAAGCTTTTGACAAGGTCCCACACAAGAGATTAGTGTGCAAAATTAAAGCACATGGTATTGGGGATAATGTACTGACATGGATAGAGAACTGGTTGGCAGACAGGAAGCAGAGAGTCAGGATAAACGGGTCCTTTTCAGAATGGCAGGCAGTGACTAGTGGGGTGCCGCAGGGCTCAGTGCTGGGACACCAGCTATTTACAATATACATCAATGATTTAGATGAAGGAATCGAGTGTAATATCTCCAAGTTTGCAGATGACACTAAGCTGGGTGGCGGTGTGAGCTGTGAGGAGGATGCTAAGAGGCTGCAGGGTGACTTGTACAGGTTAAGTGAGTGAGCAAATGCATGGCAGATGCAGTATAATGTGGATAAATGTGAGGTTATCCACTTTGGTGGCAAAAAGGTGAAGGCAGAATATTATCTGAATGGTGGCAGATTAGGAAAAGGGGCGATGCAACGAGACCTGGGTGTCATGGTACCTCAGTCATTGAAAGTTGACATGCAGGTACAGTAGGTGGTGAAGAAGGCAAATGGCATGTTGGCTTTCATAGCTAGGGGATTTGAGTATAGGAGCAGGGAGGTCTTACTGCAGTTGTACAGGGCCTTGGTGAGGCCTCACCTGGAATACTGTGTTCAGTTTTGATCTCCTAATCTGAGGAAGGACGTTCTTGCTATTGAGGGAGTGCAGCGAAGGTTCACCAGACTGATTCCCGGGATGGCAGGACTGACATAGGAGAGACTGGAACGACTGGGCCTGTATTCACTGGTGTTTAGAAGAATGAGAGGGGATCTCATAGAAACATATAAAATACTGACAGGACTGGACAGGTTAGATGCAGGAAGAATGTTCCCGATGTTGGGAAAGTCCAGAACCAGGGGACACAGTCTAAGGATAAGGGGTAGGCCATTTAGGACTGAGATGAGGAGAAACTTCTTCACTCAGAGTTGTTAACCTGTGGAATTCTCTACCGCAGAGAGTTGTTGATGCCAGTTTGTTAGATATATTCAAGAGGGAATTCGATATGGCCCTTATGGCTAAAGGGATCAAGGGGTATGGAGAGAAAGCAGGAAAGGGGTACTGAGGTGAATGATTAGCCATGATCTTATTGAATGGTGATGCAGGCTCGAAGGACCGAATGGCCCACTCCTGCACCAATTTCAATGTTTCTATATTTCTAACCTCCCACAAAATTTAATGGGAGTCCCGTGCCCGGGCGAAAAGCTGTTTGCTCCCCCGGGAGTGCTAACTGGAGGTGCAAGCTACCCCAATTCCTCCCCCAGAGTCTTTTTCTTAGAATTAAGGAACAACAGTGGATCTGTTACTCTACTGGGTGTATACTACAGGCCATCAAAACGTGGTAAAGAGATTACGGAGCAAATTTGCAGACAAATTACAAAAAAGCTGCAATAACTACAGAGTAACGATAAAGTGGGACTTCAATTATCCTAATGTAGCCTGAGATAGTAACAGTGCAAAGGGCAAATGGGGCAGGAATTCCATAAATGTGTACAGGATAACTTTCTTGATCAGTTTGTTTGCAGCCCAACGAGAAACAAAGCAGTGCTGAATCTCATTATAGAGAATGAAGTGGGGCAAATGGCGCATGTTTGTGGGAGAGCATTTGGGAAACAGTGATCATAATAGCCAGAGTGGTTTGCCTCTACACTAACAAAATCCCGAACTTCCTATCTTATACCTTAAGAAACAAAATTTCGACAAACTACATCATCAAGTATTTTCACCAGCAACTCCCTTATTCTACTCAATCATAATGTACTCATCCAGATACAGTTAGCATCTTGTGACTGTACACTTAAGCCTGTTTCAATTCTAACCCCAACACAATGGGTTTCTGTTCTTGCGGTTCATGACCCACGATCTGGACCTTGAAGACAACAACAATTCTAGCTGTAAGAATCCTCGGGTCCAAAATTTGGTAACGCCCCATTTTGGGGGCAGTAACTGAGGCGAGGCGGGACTTCCTGCGCCACGCGCATGACACGGGTCCGAGCTCTCTTGCCATGACTTAACCCTTAAATTAATTTACTTACTAAAATTTACTTAAACACCAAACAGCTTACTTATTGGTTGGCTGCCAATTAAACCAATCTAAAAGTCAGTCTAAAAAAGAGTTATACTTACCAGTCGAACAGCCAACCACTTACCAGCTTGGCTGTGACGTCACCTCTCGATTTCGCACTCCTCTATCTTTGTTTGCAACTGGTTGGGCTGGTCTCTGGGCCTCCGTCTCCTACTCTCGCACTCCTTATCAGCTGCTCTAGTGTCAGCACTGGTAGGAAAAACAAGACAAAACAGCACCTGCCACCCCTGCTTACCCTTAAAACTCACCCACTTACCAAACTCACAAATGCCACTCTGTGCTGTTGCACTCCGTGCTCTGCACGAGCTGCGTCTTTTTAAACTGTATCTAGGTCAGATGACTCACTACTGGTCAGCCGTTTACAGAACTGGTTTTAACTAGCTGCTAATTGCCTCCTACTGGAGAGTTACCTTGTTTTTCTCTGCCTAAACCTGAAAGATTCCCAACTATTTAACTTTTCCCCTTTAAATTAAAATGCTACTTACTTAGAAGCTACTGGCAATTGCCACTAACAATTTACTCCAGCCTCCAAGTGGTTTAAAGAGAATAACCCTTAAAACACACCCACTTACCAAACTCACAAATGCCACGCTATGCTGTTGCACTCCGTGCTCTGCACGAGCTGCCTCTTTTTTTTAATGAATTATGCAGGTACAGCAATAACCAGGAAGGCAAATGGAATGTTGGCCTTTATTGCAAGGGGGATGGAGTATAAAAGCAGGGAAGACCTGCTACAGTTGTACTGTGTATTGGTGAGACCACACCTAGAGTACTGCATACAGTTAAGGAAGGCTATACTTGCATTGAAGGCAGTTCAGAGAAGGTTCACTAGGTTGATTCCTGAGATGAAGGGGTTGAATTATGAAGAAAGGTTGAGCAGGTTGGGCCTATACTCATTGGAGTTTAGAAAAATGAAAGCTTATTGAAACATAAAAGATACTGAGGGGGCTTGACAAGGTAGATGCAGAGAGGATATTTCCACTCATAGGGGAAACTAAAACTAGGGGGCGTAGTCTCAGAATAAGGGGACGCCCATTTAAAACTGAAATGAGGAGGAATTTCTTCTCTCGGTTGTAAATCTGTGGAATTCTCTACCCCAGGGAGCTGTGGAGGCTGAGTCATTGAATAACTTTTTAAGACAGATAGACAGATTTTTGACCGATAAAGGAGTGAAGGGTTACAGGGAGCGGGCAGAGAAGTGGAGCTGAGCCCAAGATCAAATCAGCCATGATCTGATTAAATGGCGGAGCAGGCTCGAGGGGCCAAATGGCCTATTCCTGCTCCTATTTCTTGTTCTTATGTTCTTATGAACTCTGTAATGGGGAGAAGAGGCGCCCACTGCATCACCGGGAAGTGGGGTGCCATGGCAGCAGCCCTGCACAGAAGCGGAGTGCCGTGCTGCAGCATCGCAGCACAGACCCCGCAAATTCGACAAGGCAAGGCTGTGGCCATTGTGTAAAATTTTTTTTTTTTAAATTGCGCGCTGCACTACCCTTTAATTTTTGCCCTCGCGAGTGGTGTGCGGCCCGGTTCGCGACTTGTAAAGCTGGCGCCGGCATTGCCTGTGGCAGCCTCACGTGGCGCTACCGAAGTTTCACTCTGGTGGGAAAACGGGTTGCTGCTAACTCCCACGGAATTTCGCAGGAGGTGGTAGCGACCCCACACCCTGGGTGAGAAGTCGTTTTTGCCCCCTGGGGGCACTAATGGGAGGCGCAAAGACACAATTTCTCCCCCCGCCCCCCTTGTTTCAACATCAACATACTAAAGAGGAGAATAGAATTATAGGCTGGCAAAATACTGCAATCTAACAAAGCTTAATACTGTGAATATAATTCCCTTGATTACCGAACAGGTTGACAAAAGAGGCTGCAGTTTTGGTTGTCTGTAGCCTCAGTTAGCGCCCAGAGGGGGGTGTCACTGGCAAGGCCAGCATTTATTGCCCACCCCTAGTTGCCCTTGAGAAGGTGGTGATGAGCAGCCTTCTTGAACCGCTGCAGTCAATGTGCTGAAGGTATTCCCACAGTGCTGTTAGGTAGAGAGTTCCAGAATTCTTACCCAATGACAATGAAGGAATGGCGATATATTTCCAAGTCGGGATGGCGTGTGACTTGGAGGTGATGGTGTTCCATGCACCTGTTGCCCTTGTCCTTCTAGGTGGTAGAGGTCGTGGGTTTGGGAGATGCTGCCAAAGAAGCCTTGGCAAATTGCTGCATTGCATCTTGTCGATGGCACACACTGCAGACATAATGGAGGGAGTGAATGTTTAAGATGGTGGATGGGGTGCCAATCAAGCAGGCTGTTTTGTACTGGATAGTGTTGAGCTTCGAGTATTGTTGGAGCTGCACTCACCCAGGCAAGTGACGAGTATTCCATAACACTCTTGACTTGTGCCTTGTAGATGGTGGAAAGGCTTTGGGGAGACGGGAGGTGAGTCACTTACCACAGAATCATAGGCGGCCCCTCGAAACAAGGATAACTTGCTTCCACGCCAAAAAAGGATGAGTTCTCAGGTATTTCAATGAAGGACCCGAACTACATCTTCAGGGGTGGAAGATGCCTGTGCGTGGATTTTTTTAACATGTGGTGGCCGTTGCACACCAGCCACCACATGGGCTTGTCAGAGCTAGGTCTTGGTCCAATGGCAAGGATTACCCAAGACGACCTGCTCTGCTGCACGGACCTAGTGCGCACACATATCGCAGTGTGGGCTGGCCCGTGCTGCCCCTGGACCCGAACTCGCACCTCCCCTGGGCCACGATCACGTCCCTCTACAGTCTTTTGCCGCTTCCTCGCCTTGACCTCGCCGCTCCTGCTGTATCTGCCCACACTCCAATCACCGACCTGGACCTTGATGACGTCACTCTTCGCTGCTGTTACCCTCCTGCACCAGCTCGCGCTGCTACCTGAAGTGGCCTCCATGCTGCTCCCAGGCCGCCGCACCTCAGCTTCTTTTATGGCCCCAACCTGCCTCTGCTGTTCTCACGCAGGCCGGGGCCTCCACGCTGCTCCCGACTCCTCCATGCCGCTCCTTTTATGGCCCCGACCTGCTGCTGGTGTTCTCACGTAGGCCGGGGCCTCCACACTGCTCCCGGGCTGCCGCTCACTGCTTCTTTTATGGCCTTGACCTGCTGCTGGTGTTCTCACGCAGGTCGCGGTCTCCAGAATACCCAGTCTCTGACCTGCTTATGTAGCCACGGTATTTGTGGCTGGTCCAGCTAATTTTTTATTCAATTATGACACCCCAGGTTGTATGCACACAAATCTTTGAAGATGGCAGGGCAAGTTGAGAAGGCTGTGAAAAAAGAATATGGCATCTTTGGCTTTATTAATGGAGGAATAGAATACACAAGCAAGGAAATTATGCTAAACCTTTCTAAAACACTGATTAGGCCTCAGCTAGAGTATTGTGTTTAATTATGGGCACCATACTTTAGGAAGGATATTGCGGCCTTGGAGACGGTCAGAAAAGATTTACTAGAATGACACTGGGTATGAAGGACTTCAATTATGTGAAGAAAGTAGAGAAACTGGGGTGGTTCTTGTCCTTAGAGCAGAGAAGGTTAAGAGGAGATTTGATAGAATTGTTGAAAATCATGAATGGTTTTGATAGAGTAAATAAGGAGAAACTGTTTCCAGTGGCAGAAAGGTCAGTAACCAGAAGGCACAGATTTAAGGTGATTGGAAAAAGAACTAGAGGCGACATGAGGAAACATTTTCTTTTACACAGCAAGTTGTTGTGATCTGGAATGCACTGCCTGAAAGGTTGGAGGAAGCAGATTCAAAGTAACTTGGTAAAGAGAATTGGATAAATACTTGAAGGAAAAACAATTACACGGCTACTGGAAAAGAGCTGGGGAATGGGATTAATTGGATAGCTCTACCAAAGAGCCGACACAGGCACAACGAGCAGAATGGCCGCCTTCTGTGCTGTATCATTCTATGATTCTATGATTATGGTGAGAGGTCCGCCTTATCGGATGCAAACCTGGTCAGCATCTGATGAACAGCAGTCAGCATCAAGACCACATTGTCATCCCCGGTGAATTAATCTGAAATGCAGTGACTTTAGTTATATAGACAAAAACGCTCGCCAATGTTTCACATTGCAATCATAAACAGTAATTAGATGAATAACCATTAACCTATTTTTGGTGGTGTTGGTTCTGGGAGGAATGTTGGACTGGATAACTCCCTACCCTTCTTTGAATAGTGCCCTTAACATCTACCTGAACCACTGGGCCTTTTTTTAACATCTCATCGAAAGAACATTCGGAGGTACTGTTTTTCCACATCAGCTTATAATTGGTAATAACTGTTCTGGGATGTTGCTGACAAGAAAATAAATCCAGCAGTTTGAAATTAAAATTACCTGCTGGGGACCTTGCTGAGTGCAAATGGGCTGCCGTGTTTCCTTGCATTTCAATAATGACTACACTTCACTTTATTGGCAATGAGGTGCTTTGGGTTGTCCTGAGGTCATGAAAGGCGCTTATATAAATGCGAGTTCATTCTTTTTCTTTCTTTGCATATATGAGCTATCCAGTGAGCGTTGCCGTCTCTTTAATCACAGGAGGCATCACAACCATGCCCTATCCTAAGCTCATCCAATGCCCAGCTGTGTCTGTTGGATAGTGGCTAGGAGCACTTTTCCTTTCCCATATTTGGATCTTGAGGTAGTGCTAAACCACTGACATGGCTGAGACCAACATGTCTGAACCTCTGGATTGAACCTCAGACTTCCTGATCTACAGGACTCAACTACTCACTATCTTAACTAGCTAAGCCATCAACGAATTAAATCTACATATTCTGGAAAATAAAATTTTGTCTTAATCTTCCAACAAAATATGAAGATAGTGCTGTTGTTTATGAACTTCCAATATGTTTGTGTGTTTATGTTTCCATAATTTTACAAAGCTTTGGTGTGGTAGAGTTGAAACAAAATAACTTATATTCTCTTCTATGACCATATTTCTTTTGACAATTGGGTTCAAACACTTGTCTCCGTTAATTAAAAAAAATTGAATTCTCCCTATAAACATGCTTAAGTAATTGTAATGCCTTTTTTTCCCATTAAACCAGACGAATCTTTCTAAAGAACAGCGATCTGAGCAGGATGAGCTAGCAGAGTTCAAACTACATACATTTTCCACTTCTATCAAGATGTTATCCGATGGATCCATGAAGGCTGCTATGAAACTTTTTAACTGTATGCTAGATGATAAACGAAAGGCAATAGAGAAAGCGACATCAAGGTGCTTTTATTTTTATATACAGTACTAGATCATGTATTCCTTAGCATCTCATTAAATGTTTAAAAAAAAGTAATGAAGCTGTTGTTCCACACTCCTGCTCCTCCTGGCTCCACGGAAATGTAACTATAAAAAAGGTTACTGGACAATTTTTGAGTGGGCTCCAGCTGTTCCTTTCAGAACCGCTGGTTAGGCCACTCAAGACCCAGAACAAGTGGGCGGCGCATACGAGGCCCAAGGTTCACCCTATTGTATATCAATTTCAATTGTGCGCCTAAAGCAGTTGGGACTGCAGTTTGCATATGCAGGGTATTTAACTGGTATTTCAGGCGGGTGCCCTGCATACATAAAAGTTGCTGCCTTCCAGTTTAGCTGCCAGTGCAATTCTGGGGGAGATCGGGTGCGGACATTATGACCAGAAATTCGTCTCGCATTCCTCATTTTTTTTGCCCAAAATTCAGGCAAAACGGTGTTGAATTTCTCCGACCAGAGAGTTCAAGATAAGCAAAGACCATGACAGAAAGGTGGAGAAACTTTTTTATTTCCATTTTTGTATATGAATAGTTCCTGGGAAGAATAACTAGTTATTTATCTATATACTGTATCTATAATGTATTTAAAAGTCTTGCATCTGCGCAACTTGACTTCCTGTTGTCACATTGCTGCCACATTAGATAATGTGTGGCCTAATAAGAGCACTGTATAATTTAAGCACAACTTCTTCTGACTTGTTTTATACTATTGTGTCAATAATGATTTGCCTTATTGATTGATACCTTGAGGTGATTGGACAATAGGCCAAGTCAATAAATAACTTTTCTTTTAATATAGCTGCTTCAATTGTTATGTAAATCATACTATATCCCTTTGGAAATCCTCCCAACTATTTGTGGATTATTGCCACTAACAGCCTCATGTTTAGTTTGTGATAATTAGTTTAGCCATCCATCAGCAGATGTGGCTGATCTACTCCAGGTTCATCTTGGAGAGCAAAGATAAACCAACGTTTCTTTTCTCCACTACCAAGATTCACTTTGCCCCGCAACCCGCCCCCCCTCCTCCCAATCCTTCCCTCCAACTAGTGTGAAGTGCTCATGGGCCTCTATCACTAAAATTGAGACCATCATTCAGCTGCCTCTGCTGATTCCTCCTTCCCTTTGCCCATTGACCCAAGGCTCCCCACTGCCCTAGAGGGACCACAACTGTTTACAATATACATAGATGACCTGGAAGAGGGGACAGAGTGTAGTGTAACAAAATTTGCAGATGACACAAAGATTAGTGGGAAAGCGGGTGGTGTAGAGGACACAGAGAGGCTGCAAAGAGATTTAGATAGGTTAAGCGAATGGGCTAAGGTTTGGCAGATGGAATACAATGTCGGAAAGTGTGAGGTCATCCACCTTGGAAAGAAAAACAGTAAAAGGGAATATTATTTGAAGGGGGAGAAATTACAACATGCTGTGATGCAGAGGGACCTGGGGTCCTTGTGCATGAATCCCAAAAAGTAAGTTTGCAGGTGCAGCAGGTAATCAGGAAGGCGAATGGAATGTTGGCCTTCATTGCGAGAGGGATGGAGTACAAAAGCAGGGAGGTCCTGCTGCAACTGTATAGGGTATTGGTGAGGCCGCACCTGGATTACTGCGTGCAGTTTTGGTCACCTTACTTAAGGAAGGATATACTAGCTTTGGAGGGGGTACAGAGACGATTCACGAGGCTGATTCCGGAGATGAGGGGGTTACCTTATGATGATAGATTGAGTAGACTGGGTCTTTACTCGTTGGAGTTCAGAAGGATGAGGGGAGATCTTATAGAAACATTAAAAATAATGAAAGGGATAGACAAGATAGAGGCAGAGAAGTTGTTTCCACTGGTCAGGGAGACTAGAACTAGGGGGCACAGCCTCAAAATACGGGGGAGCCAATTTAAAACCGAGTTGAGAAGGAATTTCTTCTCGCAGAGGGTTGTGAATCTGTGGAATTCTCTGCCCAAGGAAGCAGTTGAGGCTAGCTCATCGAATGTATTCAAGTCACGGATAGATAGATTTTTAACCAATAAGGGAATTAAGGGTTACGGGGAACGGGCGGGTAAGTGGAGCTGAGTCTACGGCCAGATCAGTCATGATCTTGTTGGATGGTGGAGCAGACTCGAGGGGCTAGATGGCCTACTCCTGTTCCTAATTCTTATGTTCTTATGTAACTGACCCTGATATACTAGAGGGTTCAAAGACGGAATCTATTTGTTTAGAGTTAAGGAACAGAAAAGTAGCTGTTACATTGTTGGGCATTTACTATAGACCCGAAATAGTGAAAAGGTGATTGAGGAGCAAATCTGTAGGCAAGTTTGAGAAATGTAAAAGTAATAGAGCAGTAATAGTAGAGGACTTAATTACCCTAATATAGACGGGGGAAAAAACAGAGTAAGGAGCAAGGATGGTGTAGAATTCCTAAAATGTGTACAGGAGAACTTGCTTAATCAATATGTTTCAAGCCCAACGAGGAATGAAGCAGTGCTGGATCTAGTTCTGGGGAATAAAGTAGGGCAGGTGGGGAGTGTGTTTCAGTCGGAGAACGTCTAGGTAATAGTGATCACAATATAATGAAATAGGTTTAAAATTGTTCTGGAAAGAGACAATGAAAAATCAAAGGTGGAAGTACGCATCTGAAAGAGCCTACTTCAATGATTTGAGAAGGGATCTGGCGCAGCTGGACTGGGAACAAAGATTGGCTAGGAAAACCATAAATGAGCAATGGCAGGCCTTGAAGGCAAAAATAGTTCAGGTACAAACCAAGCATATCTGGCGAGGTGTGATTTGCAGAGAAGGAGTAAGGAAAAGCAACTCCAACAGTACCCTCCTCCTGATAAAATGCTTAGAACAGGGCCTTGTCATAACCAACGCCCTGTTCCGTCAGAAAGACAAGTATAAGGCTTCATGGCAGCAGCCTCACTCCAAGCACGGACATCTGCTAGACTACGTCATTGTCCGAGCAAGGGACTGCTGGACGGACCACCGCCTAATCCGCTCTGTCATCACAGTCAACGTAGCCCCAAATCAACGACTGCAACAGAAACAATGCCGCAGGAAAATCAGTGCTGGAGCACTTCAAGACCCTGCTAAGAAAGCCCTATTCAGCCAGCGCATCACTGCCAACCTGACGACTCCCAGCGACCCAGAGATGCAGAATGTCCACAGCACCTGATCTGCCCTCAAGGCCACCATAATTAGCACCTGTGAAGAGATGTTTGGTCACTCAACCAGGAAACACCAAGACTGGTTCGATGAGGATGACCAGGAGGTCCAAAAATAGCATTTTTGAACTGGAAACAGCAACACAACTCGAGCAAGAAAGCAGCCCGAGATCCAACAAAAACCTCATGACCGAACGAACAGATGGTGGGTGGAGAAAGTGCAGGAGATCCAGCAACTAGCTGACAACCACAACGTGCGTGGATTCTTCAGCACAGTCAAAACCACCTACGGCCCAAGCACCCAAGGCCCTACTCCACTGCTGGCCAAGAATGGAGAGTTACGCATCAAGGACAGAGAGGCAGTCAGTGCCCGCTGGAAGAAGCACTTCGAAGATCTCCTCAATCGTGAGTGTCCTCGACTCCATCCCGCAGCATGCTACCCGCCACCATCTCAGCATAACCCCAGCCTGCCATGCGGTAGAAAAGGCCATCCGACAACTGAAGAACAACAAGGCCTCAGGAGCAGATGAAATCCCTGCCGAAGCACTAAAACATGCGGAGAAGCACGATTGCCGCGAATACATGATCTCATTTCTCTCATTTAAAAGGAGGAGAGCATGCTAGGGGATCCCAGAGACACGGTAATCGTGACCATCTTCAAGAAAGGCGACCAGTCCGATTGCAGTAACTACAGAGGAGTTTCCCTGCTGCCTGCCACAGGGAAAGTCGTCAAGAATCCTCCTCAATTGCCTTCTTCCTGTGGCTGAAGTGTTCCTTCCAGAGTCTCAATGTGGATTCCGCCCATTAAGGAGCACAATGGACTTGATCCTCACCAGGTGGCAAATCCAAGAGAAATACAGGGAACAGCACCAACCCCTGTACATGGCCTCACAAAGGCCTTCAATACTGTTAATCGTGAGGGATTATGGAGTGCCTTCCTCAAATTTGGCTGCCCTCAAAAGTTTGTCACCATCTTCGCCTGCTTCATGACTACATGCAAGCCATGATCCTGACCAACGATCCATCACAGACCCAATTCACGTTCGGACCGGGGTCAAGCAAGGCTGTGTCATTGCACCAACACTCTTCTTGATCTTCCTTGCTGCAATGCTCCATCTCACTCTCTGCTCCCTGCTGGAGTGGAGCTAATCTACAGAACAAATGGGAAACTGTTCAACCTCCGCCACCTCCAGACCAGATCCAAGGCCGTCCCATCGTCTGTCATTGAATTACAGTACGCAGAAGAAGCTTGCATCTGCGCACACTCGGAGGCCGAACACCAAGCCATCGTCAACACCTTCAGTGAAGCATACGAGACCATGGGCCTTACACTAAATGTCCGTAAGATAAAGGTCCTCTACCAACCTGCCCTCGGGGATATACCTGGTAACTGCAAGCCAATCAGTCTAATTCCCATGGTGGAAAAGCTACTAGAGATCATTGTCCAGGGCAAAATTAATTCTCACTTGTAGAAGCATGAATTCGTAAGGGACAGCCAGCACAAATTTGTTGAATGCAAATCGTGTCTGACTAACCTGATTTGAATTATTTGAAGTAACATAGAGGGTTGATGATGGTGGTGTAGTAGATGGTGTATATATGGACTTTCGAAGAACATTTGATAAAGTAGTACGTAACAGACTTAGTCATAAAATAGAAGCACTTGGTATTAAAGGGACAGTGGTAACTTAGGTGCGAAATTGATATAGGAGGCAGAACAGTGGTGAACAGATTTTTTTTTTGACTGGAGCGAAGTATGCAATATGGTCCTCCAGGGGTTGGTGTTAAAACCATTGCTTTTCTTGTTTTAGAGAAACACAGAAAATAGGTGCAGGAACAGGCCATTCGGCCCTTCGAGCCTGCACCACCATTCAATATGATCATGGCTGATCATGCAACTTCAGTACCCCATTCCTGCTTTCTCTCCATACCCCCTGATCCCTTAAGCCGTAAGGGCCACATCGAGCTCACTTTTGAATATATCCAACGAACTGGCCCCAACAACTTTCTGTGCTAGAGAATTCCATAGGTTAACAATTCTCTGGGTGAAAAAGTTTCTCCTCATCTCGGTCCTAAATGGCTTGCCCCTTATCCTTCGACTGTGACCCCTGGTTCTGAACTTCTCCAACATCGGGAACATTCTTCCTGCATCCAACCTGTCCAATCCCGTCAGAATTTTATATATTTCTATGAGATCCCCTCTCATTCTTCTAAATTCCAGTTAATATAAGCCTAGTCGATCCAGTCTTTCTTCCTATGTCAGTCCTGTCATCCCGGAAATCAGTCTGGTGAACCTTCACTGCACTCCCTCAATAGCAAGAATGTCCTTCCTCAGATTAGGAGACCAAAACTGCACTCAAGGTGTGGTCTCACTAAGGCCCTGTACAACTGCATTAAGATCTCCCTGCTCCTATACTCAAATCCTCGCTATGAAGGCCAACATGCCATTTGCTTTCTTTACTGCCTACTGTACCTGCATGCCTACTTTCAATGACTGATGTACCATGACACCCAGCTCCCTTTTTCCTAATCTGTCACCATTCAGATAATCTACCACCTTGTTTTGCCACCAAAGTGGATAACCTCACACTTATCCACATTATACTGCATCTGTCATGCATTTGCCCACTCACCTAACCTGTCCAAGTCACCCTGCAACCTCTTAGCATGCTCCTCACAGCTCACACTGCCACCCAGCTTAGTGTCATCTGCAAATTTGAAGATATTACATTCAATTCCTTCGTCTACTCATTATTATATATTGTAAATAGCTGGGGTCCCAGCACTGAACCTTGCGGTACCCCACTAGTTACTGCCTGCCATTCTGAAAAGGACCCGTTTATTCCCACTCTTTGCTTCCTTATTTAGACTTGGGTATAGAGATAACAATTTCAAAGTTTGTGGATGATACAAAACTTGGCAACGTAGTAAATATTGTGCATGATAGTACAGGTGCAGCGCCTAAAATCCCGTACCCTTGGGGCCAAGGCCGTTCCGGATTCCGGGCTTTTCCCGACTTTCAGTCGTCTTTCTGACATCACTAATCCGGAAACACCCGAGCTAAGGACTGGGTTTTTCCGGATTTTAGAACGGCGAAGAGAGGGCAGTGGGGGGAGAGGGGGCGGGAAGGGGGGGTGGGTACCTGCCAAGGAGTTGTTTGGGCTGTCTGGGGTCCACTAAGGATGTCGTCGGGCTGGCCGGGGCCCGTCGAGGATGTGTTCGCATCTAGCCCGGCCCCGCTGAGGATGTTGTCGGGCGGGGCCCCGCCGAGGAGGTCGTCGTCGGGCCGGGGCCCGTTGAGGAGGTATTCGCGTCAGGCCCTACCCCGCTGAGGACGTTGTCAGGTGGGGCCCTGCTGAGGAGGTCAGCGTCGGGCCGGCCACACCAAGGATGGTGTCAGGCCGGCACTGCCAAGGATGGTGTCGGGCATTGGGCGGTCCCTGCCGAGGATGTTGTCGGGCATTGGGCGGTCCCTGCCGAGGATGTTGTCAGGCATCGGGCGGTCCCTGCCGAGGATGTTGTCGGTCGTTGCGCCGGCCCCACCAAGGATGTTGTCGGACATCGGGTCGGCCCTGCCGAGGATGTTATCATGCATTGGGCCAGCCCCACCGAGGAGGTTGTCGGGCAGACTCCGCTGAGGAGTTTGTCGGGCAGGCCCTGCCAAGGAGGTCGTCAGGAGGGCCGGCTAGAAGGCCCCGACGTAAGGACAGCGGCGGCGAGGCGAGGCCCGAGGTCAGGCAGTGGCGGGACCCCAAGGTCGTCAGGGTTGTCCGGTCCGGATTCCGGACGACCCTGCCACCGATTGTCCCGGAACTCCGGATTCTCGACGCTGCACCCGTTGCATACTTCAGGAGAACATAGAAATACTGGTGCAATGGATGGACATATGACCGATGCAATTTAATGTGGATAATTGTGAAGTGATGCACTTTGGGAGAAACAACATGGAGAGGTGTATGATCTAAATTTCTATTTTGAGGGGGTGCAAGAACAGAGGGACCTGGGAGTGCATATTCACAAATCTGTGAAGGTGGCAGGGCAAGTTGATAAGGTAGTTAAGAAAGCGAATGGAATACTTGGATTTGTAAGTAGGGGCATTGGATATAAAAACAAGGAAGTCATGATAAACCTTTATAAATCTCTGGTTAGGCCTCACCTGGAGTATTGTGTGTAGCTGGAGTATTGGGCACCATACTTAAGGAAGGATGGCAATGTCATGGAGAGAATATAGAGGAAGGAAGGAGTTCAGTTATGTGAAGGGATTAGAGAAGCTGGAATTGTTATCCTTCAAGCACAAAAGATTAAGGGGAGACCTAATGGAGGTATTCAAAATTTGTAGGGGTTTTGATAGAGCAGGTAGGGAGAAATTATTTTCTCTGGCAAGTGGATGGGTAACCAGACGTTGGCAAAAGAACTAGAGGGGAAATGAGGAGACATTTCTTCATATAGCGAGTTTGTAAGATTTGGAACGCACGACCTGATTGGGTGGTGGAATCAAATTTCGTAGGAACTTTTAAAAGGCACTTGGACATGTACTTGGACTAATTTGCCGGGTTATAGGGAAAAGACTGGGGTTTGCGACTAAATTGGACAACTCTTTCAAAGAGACGGCACAAATCTATGATTTTGTGCTTCGTTCTCTAGTTTCTCTCCTATCTTCCTTCATGCCCTCGTCTAGTTCAACTAATCCATGAATCCCACCTTGTGCTCCCTTGACCCCATTCCCACCAAAATGATGGCCACCCAACTTCCCTTCCTGACCCTCATGCTAACTGACCTCGTAAATGATCCTTCTCCTCAGGTACTATCCCCCTCCCTTTCAAAACCATCAGTCTGTTGGCTAAAGCCTGTGGAGCTGAAATCTGAGCCACCATTAAGATGGGTGCCTTGACTGCTCCATCATCGTTCACTGACGAGGGACCGACTGCGATATCCGAATGCAGCAGTCAAATGCTGGATTGGTCCCTGCAGCTGCAGCATTGCCTGTAAAATGCTGTTGTTGATCAGCACTGCAGACTCAAAGACCAGACCTGGTCGATTTTCCATGTTGCTGTTGATGGAGCCCCGAGTCTTCATGCCCCTGGATGCTCCATCAGCAGGTACCTATTCAAGCCTGCAGCTGTTAAGCCAGACTCCTCTGACTCACCAGTCCATGGCCACCTTCAAGCACATCTTCCTCCTCTTTCACATCTCACCCCTTCCCAAAACTGGATTCAGACACCAGGGAGCTCACCTGGCTTTGAAGCACTCTCAGCCTGGTGTAATATCTCTGCACCGGTGCCCAGTTGAGGAGTGCCAGTTAACTCTGGCTCTTCGGAAGAGGAGTGAAGGTGTGGAGCTTGGTTTTCCATCGGCCCCTCCTCTGGCAGCTTAATGCGCACGAGCTATGTATTGAGGCCAGAGACCTCGTCTTCCAGCACCCCCGAAAAATGCTCCACCTTCCTTTGCCACATATTCGCCCCCTGCTACACCTCCTTCCTTCCTCATCCCCCTTCTCCTCCATAGCAGCTGCCTTCCTGCGTCACGGCTGACCTGTGGGAGCTTAGGTTATTATTGCCCTTGTCATTACTAAGATGCCTTCTGGGGAATTGGGGACTGGAAGCCTGGGTCGCTGTCCTGTCCAGGAGCATTGAGAAATAGTAAGTGGACTGATGTTTACCTGGTTGTGTATTCTTTTTCCCCACACCACCCACCAACCCACCCCACCTTGGCCTCCATCAATGACGGTTGAGTAACTCCACCACCTTCTACCGATGTGGGAGCCACGTAAAACTGCAGGACTCCCAAGATGCTTTTGATTGAATGACCAACGAGGATGGCGTCTTGATGAGTATTGGTGGGGTAGAGCTGTTGCTGGGAGTCTGAGTTCTTTCCACTTCGCTTCAGGTAACCCTGCAAACCAATATACCTGCAGGATAGAGTGCTTCTCGGTGGCCAAGCAGCAGGAAGCTTGCTAATGCTCTTTTTTTTTAAATTAGTTCATGGAATGTGGGCATCGCTGGCAAGGCCAGCATTTATTGCCCATCCCTAATTGCCTTCTTGAACTGCTGCAGTCAGTGTGGTGAAGGTATTCCCACAATGCTGTTACGGAGGGAGTTCCAGGATTTTGACACAGTGACGATGAAGGAATGGCGATATACTTCCAAGTCAGGAGGGTCAGGATAGTGTGTAACTTGGAGGGGAACTTGCAGGTGATGGTGTTCCCATGCACCTGCTGCCCTTGTTCTTCTAGTTGACAGAGGTCGTGGGTTTGGGAGGTGCTGCCGAAGAAGCCTTGGCGACTGCTGCAGTGCATCTTGTAGATGGTACACACTGCAGCCATGGTGCGTCATTGATGGAGGGAGTGAATGTTTAATGTGGTGGATGGGGTGCCAATCAAGCGGGTTGCTTTGTCCTGGATTTGGTTGAGCTTCTTGATTGTTGTTGAAGCTGCACTCATTCAAGCAAATGGAGAGTATTCCATCACACTCCAGACTTGTGCCTTGTAGATGGTGGAAAGGAGTCAGGAGGTGAGACACTCATCGCAGAATCCCCAGCCTCTGAACTGCTCTTGTTGCCACAGTATTTATGTGGCTGGTCCAGTTAAGTTTCTGTTCAATGGTGACACCCAGGATGTTGATGGTCGGGGGTTCAGCGATGGTAATGCTGTTGAATGTCAAGGGGCAATGGTTAGACTCTCGCTTGTTGGAGATAGACATTGCATGGCACTTGTGTGGCATGAATGTTACTTGCCACTTATCAGCCCAAGCCTGAATGTTGTCTAGGTCTTGCTGCATGTGGGCATGGATTGCTTCATTATCTGAGGAGTTGCAAATGACACTGAACACTGTGCAGTCATCAGCGAACATCCCCACTTCTGACCTTATGATGGAGAGAACATCATTGATGAAGCAGTTGAAGATGTATAAGCCTAGGACACCGCCATGAGGAACTCATGCAGTGATGTCCTGGTGTGGTGATGATTGGCCTCCAACCACCACAACCATCTTCCTTTTTGCTAGGTATGACTCCAGCCAGTGGAGAGTTTCCCCCGATTTCCATTAACATCAGGTTTACTAGGGCTCCTTAATGCCACAGTTGGATCAAAATCTGCCTTGATACTAAGGGCAGTCACTTTCACCTCACCATGTTTGGACCAAGGCTGTAATATTATCTGCAGCCAATCGGTCCTGGCGGAACCCAAACTGAACTTTGGTGAGCAAGTTATTGGTAAGGGCTGCTTGAAAGCATGGTCAACGACAACTTCCATCACTTTGCTGATGATTGAGAGTAGACTTTTGGAGCGGTAATTGGCCGGATTGGATTTGTCCTTTTTCTTGATGGGACTTACCTGGCCAGTTTTCCACATTGTTGGATAGATGCCAGTGTTGTAGCTGTTTTGGAACAACTTGGCTGGAGGCGCGGCCAGTTCTGGAGCACAAGTCTTCAGCACAACAGCCGGGATGTTGTCGGGGCCCATAGCCTTTGCTGTATCCAGTGTACTCAGCCATTTCTTGATATCTCGTGGAGTGAATCGAATTGGCTGAAGACTGGCTTTTGTGATGGTGGGGACCTCAGGAGGAGGCCAATATAGATCATCCACTCGGCTGAAAGTAGTTGTCTTTTGCATGCTGGGCTCCGTCATCATTGAGGATGAGGATATTCATGGAGCCTCCTCCTCCCGTTAGTGTTCAATTATCCACACCCATTCACAACTGGATGTGGCAGGACCTGCAGAGCTTTGATCTGATCCGTTGATTGTGGATTGCTTAGCTCTGTCTATAGCATGCTGCTTCCACTGTTTAACATGTATGTAGTCCAATGTTGCAGCTTCCCCAAGTTGGCACCTTATTTTTAGGTACAGCTAGCGCAGCTCCTGGTATGTTCTTCTGCACTCCTTATTGAACCAGGGTTGGTCCCCTGGCTTGATGGTAATGGTAGAGTGAGGGATATGCCTGGTTGTGAGGTTACAGATTGTGGTGGATTACAATTCTGCTGCTGCTGATGGCCCAAAGCGCCTCATGGATGCCCAGTTTTGAGTTGCTATATCTGTTCTGAATCCCATTTAGCATGATGGTGGTGCCACACAATATGATGGAGGTTGTCCTCCGTGTGAATATGGGACTTCGACTCCACAATGACTGTGCAGTGGTCACTGCTACCGATGCTGTCATGGACAGATGGCATCCCCACCGACACCTGGGAATCCCTGGACAAAGACCGCCCTAAATAGAGGAAGAGCATCCGGGAGGGCGCTGAGCACCTCGAATCTCGTCGCCAAAAGCATGCAGAAAACAAGCGCAGGCAGCTGAAGGAGCGTTCCCCACCCACCTTTTCCTTCAACGACTGTGTCCCACCTGTGACAGAAACTGTAATTCCCGTATTGGACTGTACAGTCACCTGAGAACTCACTTTTAGAGTAGAAGCAAGTCTTCCTCAATTTCGAGGGACTGCCAATGATGGACAGATGTATCTGCGACAGGTAGATTGATGAGGTAGGTTTTTCCCTCGTGTTAGTTCTCTCACCACCTGCCGCAGACCCAGTTTGGCAGTTATGTTCTTTAGGACTTGGTCAATAGTGGTGCTACCGAGCCACGCTTAGTGATGGACATTGAAGTCCCCCACCCAGAATACATTCTGTGCCCTTGCTACTCTCAGTGCTTCTTCCAAGTAATGTTCAACAGAGAGGAGTACTGATTCATCACCTGAGGGAGGGCGGTAGGTGGTAATCAGCAGGAGGTTTCCTTGCCTATGCTTGACCTGAAACCATGATACTTGATGGGGTCAGAAGTCAAAGTTGCTGACTCCCAGGGCCACTCCCTCCCTCCCGTATACTTCTGTGCTCCCACCTCTGGTGGGTTTGTCCTACCGATTGGACAGGACATACCCAGGGACGGTGATGGAGGAGTTTGGGTCATTGGCTGACAGTCATGCTCATAGTATCATTTCTATTGGGCTGTTGCTTGATTAGTCTGTGGGCAGCTCTCCCAATTTTGGCACAAGTTCCCAGATGTTCATGAGGACTTTGCAGGGCCAACTGGGCTGGGTGTGCCATTGTCGTGTCTGCAGCCAGTGCCAAGGCCGATGCCGGGTGGTCCATCCAGTTTTATTATTATTGTTTTTTGTATGGGTTTGTTACAACTGAGTGGCTTGCTGGGCTATTTCAGAGGTCAGTTAAGAGTCAACCACATTGCTGAGAATCTGGAGTCACATATAGACCAGACCAGGTAAGGTTGTAGCTGGTTAAATTCTACCAGTATCCCTATATACAAGTCTACAACTGTTGGTGCTTGTCAATGTTTGTTTCTGTGGGACAAAATTTACATTCTTTTTCAGGCAAATGGAAATTCTATTTATGTAAATCTTTTAATAGCTTGGATTTGAGACTCTTAAATATTGCAAATGGGCATTGTGTGCATCAGACACCCAACTAGCCACGGGAAAAAACATAGGTACTATCCCTGGTTTTAGTTTTCCTTTACATTTCATATATCACATTACATTAGCGTAGTAAATGCTATTTGATTTTTCCCCTCAGAATGGTGGAGATGAAACTAGGAGATGAAAATAATGCAATGATTGACTTCAACTTCAAACAAGGAAGAGAAGGCATGTTTCTAGATGCAGTAATACGTGATATCTATGTTTGTGCAAGTATGGAATTTCTACTCACAGTGGCTGACTTCTTTGTCGAGGCAAACAACCAAGGCTCTGCAGTTCAGATGAACAAACCAACAGTAACACCATCAAAAGAAAAAGGTTTGGAAAATCATATGGGCACTTGCATTTCTTTAGGTTTTCAAAAGTGTATGCACTTAGATCCTTTTTTTTTTACTTCCAGTGCCGTCACAAGCTATGTCCAAAATGGAACTCAGTGTTCACATTCAGAATCCAGAAATTGTGTTAGTGGCAGATTTGACGAGAGCAGATGCCCCATCACTGGTGGTGACAGCACAGTGTGAGGCCAATATTAATAATGATCCGGAAGTTCAACAGATGACTGCAGCTGTTAAAGATCTCAAAGTTATGGCATGCCCATTCCTAAAAGAAAAGAGAAAAAATAAAGTTACCACGGTATATATATAAAAACTATTGCTTTGTTTTCATAATAGTAAAATTTGCATTTGTGATACGTTTTAAATAACTCTACATGTGTAAATTGTTGTGGATGTTTATGCATTTCAGATTTATTGTAATTTAAGAATCATTGATATCTGTCCTGTTTTAGAACGTATAAAGCCACTATAGTTGCATATTACTATTGTTTGGCTCAACCTAAATTTAAACTACTGAAACCACTATTTACAATAGTCTAGTTTGAATCAATAATGTAATTTTTAATTTAAAAAAAATAGGTCTTACAGCCTTGCAGTTTGTTCTTCCGAAGAATGCAAGCAGCTTCTGGTCCCAGTTGCTTGGAATTGGCAATGAAATCGTTGATACTGAAAGTAAGAAAATGCTTTGTATGTCTGTGTATCATTTCAAAGTTGCACAATAATTTTAAAATGCATTGTTCAACAACTTGTGTTTTTGTATGTATTTATTTCTTAGGTGTCACCTGTTATTATTAACACGGTGATTACAGTTACATCTGCCTTGGCTCCAGCTGTCGATAGTCCACAGGAAAAGGGCAGTGAAATTCCGCCTGATCTGTGGGATAAGAAGAATGTAAAAGATTTAAAACTCTGGTTTTTGGAGGACACTAGAAATAATGAAAGTAAGGATGGTCCGACAACACAATTAGTATCAGCAGGGGAACACCTAAAAATGACCTTTGAATTTATTTGTCTGACACTTGAAGCGGGTATTGGACACAGAACAGTTCCAATGCTTTTAGCAAAGTCAACTTTTAAAGGAGATGTGAAAAATTGGAGCACACTCATTAATCTACAGTGCCACCTTAATTTAGAGGTAGGAATTTGTTTGAAAAATCTACTATTTTATAAGCATGTATCGGTACTATTCCAGTATGTACTAATTTTGAGTTTTTTACTTTTTCTGAAATGAATTTTTGTGATGTAAAATTCTGATGAATCATTGTAATTCCAGTTTGATGGTTTTTCGATCTATTTTAAAGTGAACAGATCTGTGTTTAGTACACCATGTTAATTTAAAGGAGACTATGCATTGCTGGTTATAGAATTAATTGAAAATGAGAATAAGGAAATATTGCACTGTTGGCAGCACTGTATTTCGGATAAGACATTACACCGAGGCCCCGCCCACCCACTCAAGTGGACAGAAAATGTCCCATAGTACTTGTCGAAGAAGAGCAGGGAAGATCTTGGGGCTGAAATTCAGCCTCCTGATAAGGCTTGTTACCGCCGGAAAGGGGCAGCCGGCAGAGTTGCGCGGCCACTGATTTGTGGTCAAATAGCCGGCAATTGCAAAATTCTCCTTGGGTATTTTTGCAGCCGTGTGGAGATCCGTCCGACTCCCCCCACTTCTGCCCCGCTCCTACAGATGCATCGTTAAAGACGTCATCAAAGCGTGAACCGCAGCCTCTCCACCCTGGAAGCTAAATTCATTTTTAAAAGTCAACCGGCCGCCTGTTGGTGCCCCCGACAGTTTTTTGTGTCGGTGCACTGTGCTGGTTCAAGACTACCAGTGGACTTCAAAGGCATGTTGCGTGAATCTCCATTTTGTTGGCCGAAAATTTTTTGGAGTTCTCCAAACTTTCTAACTTACCCTTTTCATAGCAGCATTGAATGCTCGTGAGCTGGGGGCCTCAATCTGTACCCCACAGAGCCCGCATTGTGGAGGTTGAGAAATCTAGTTGCCCTCCTTGCTTAGGTCCTTGACTCAAACACCTTCTCTGCTCAGGGCCTAGCTGCAAATAATGCTCTTTAAGAAGGCCAAGGATCAGCTGGCTTGTTAGCAGCAAATCAGCAGTATGTGAATTTTGCATCCAAAAGCCACTTTGCACCCAGACCGCTGCAAACTGCTGATTCCTGCCAACCAGTACCACTCCGCTCCATTTTTCTATCAAAAATGCTGAATTTCGATCCAATGGTCTCTGCAACCATTGCAGTAGGTCCGCCCCATTTAAGGCGGAGGTGAATTTCTACTCCCTTAATTCCTGAATAACATTTACCCCGTAACCTTCAAAAAACAGATTCATTGATCATGCATCAATTGTGTGTGGCACCTTGGATAAATTGTCTGTCACTTTTGTATACAAAACATCAGCAACTAATCTTCAAAAGTAATTTGTTGCCTGTAAGGCCCTTTGCGACATCCTAAGGACATGAAATGTGCTATATAAATGAAACTTCTTTTAAAGGTGGACTGAATAAGAAAGAACTTGTTGTATAGCACCTTTCGTGACCTGAGACTGTTTCAAATCACTTCACAGACAATTAAGTCTGTGTTTATTTGCACCACAAGTGGTTTGGACCAGAGTTCTGAATGGTCCTCTGTTTGTCTGGGATGTATAATTTGATCCTGACTGCTGGGAAGTAATTCAAAGTCTCTGCAATGTGTAATTTGATCCAGTCATTGTCAGGGGCAGCCTCCTAGAGACAAAGGTAACGTTTCAAGTCAATTACCTTTCATCACTCTTTCTTTTTCCATACATGCTGCCTGATTTGCTGAGTAAAAGCCACAGCAGTTACTATTTTAGATAATTTGAACTGCAAGGTTAGTTTAGTGAGTCGCATATCATTCATCGAGAACAGGTGAGGGTGACGACATTGCAAGTGATATCACTAGCAGAACCGTACATTTTTAGCATGCGCTGAGAATCGAGAGGCCAGGCTCCTGCACAGGATGACATCACTGGTCAACCGAATATCTGAAGTACCCACACTGTCGCTGATCATGCCAATCATACTAAGCACTCTGGGTGAGATGCTGGGGTGACTAATGGAGCATTGCGTGTGGCTCACAGATTATTAACAGGTTTATTGGGTACAAAGTGAAAGGAGGTGGGGTAGCATTGCTGGTTAAAGAGGAGATTAACGCAATAGTAAGGAAGGACATTAGCTTGGATGATGTATGGGTAGAGCTGCGTAACACCAAAGGGCAGAAAACGCTAGTGGGAGTTGTGTACAGACCACCAAACAGTGATAGTGAGGTTGGGGATGGCATCAAACAGGAAATTAGGGATGCATGCAATAAAGGTACAGCAGTTATCATGGGTGACTTTAATCTACATATAGATTGGGCTAACCAAAGTGGTAGCAATACGGTGGAGGAGGATTTCCTGGAGTGTATAAGGGATGGTTTTCTAGACCAATATGTCAAGGAACCAACTAGAGAGCAGGCCATCCTCGACTGGGTCTTGTGTAATGAGAGAGGATTAATTGCCAATCTTGTTGTGCGAGGCCCCTTGGGGAAGAGTCACCATAACATGGTAGAATTCTTCATTAAGATGGAGTGTGACACAGTTAATTCAGAGACTAGGATCTTGAACTTAAAGAAAGGTAACTTTGATGATATGATACGTGAATTAGCTAGGATAGACTGGCAAATGATACTAAAAGTGTTGACGGTGGATAGGCAATAGCAGATATTTAAAGATTACATGGATGAACTTCAACAATTGTACATCCCTGTCTGGCGTAAAAATAAAACGGGGAAGGTGGCTCAACCGTGGCTATCAAGGGAAATTAGGGATAGTGTTAAATCCAAGGAAGAACCATTTAAATTGGCCAGAAAAAGCAACAAACCTGAGGACTGGGAGAAATTTGGAATTCAGTAGAGGAGGATAAAGGGTTTAATTAGGAAGGGGAAAATAGAGTATGAGTAAGTTTGCAGGGAACATAAAAACTGACTGCAAAAGCTTCTATAGGTATGTGAAGACAAATGTAGGTCTCTTGCAGTTAGAATCAGGTGAATTTATAATGGGGAACAAAGAAATGGCAGACCAATTGAACAAATACTTTGGTTCTGTCTTTACTGAGGAAGACACAAATAACCTTCCAGAAATACTAGGGGACTGAGGGCCTAGTGCGAAGGAGGAACTGAAGGAAATCCTTATTAGTCAGCAAATTGTGTTAGGGAAATTGATGGAATTGAATTAAATCCCCAGGGCCTGATAGTCTGCATCCCAGAGTACTTCAGGAAGTGGCCCTAGAAATAGTGGATGCATTGGTGGTCATTTTCCAACATTCTATAGACTCTGGATCAGTTCCTATGGATTGGAGGGTAGCTAATGTAACCCCACATTTTAAAAAAGGAGGGAGAGAGAAAAGAGGGAATTATAGACCGGTTAGCCTGACATCGGTAGTGGGAAAAATGTTGAAATCAGTTATTTAAGACGTAATAGCAGCGCATTTGGAAACAGTGACAGGATTGGTCCAAGTCAGCATGGATTTATGAAAGGGAAATCATGCTTGACAAATCTAGAATTTTTTGAGGATGTAATTAATAGAGTGGACAAGGGAGAACCAGTGGATGTGGTGTATTTGGACTTTCAAAAGGCTTTTGACAAGGTCCCACACAAGAGATTAGTGTGCAAAATTAAAGCACATGGTATTGGGGGTAATGTATTGACGTGGATAGAGAATTGGTTGGCAGACAGGAAGCGAAGAGTAGGAATAAACGGGTCCTTTTCAGAATGGCAGGCAGTGACTAGTGGGATACCGCAAGGTTCAGTGCTGGGCCCTCAGCTATTTGCAATATACATAAATGATTTGGACGAAGGAATTGAATGTAATATCTCCAAGTTTGCAGATGAGACTAAGCTGAGTGGCAGTGTGAGCTGTGAGGAGGATGCTAAGAGGCTGCAGGGTGACTTGTACAGGTTAAGTGAGTGGGCAAATGCCTGGCAGATGCAGTATAATGTAGATAAATGTGAGGTTATCCACTTTGGTGGCAAAAACAGCGAGGCAGAATATTATCTGAATGGCGACAGATTAGGAAAAGGGGAGGTGCAACGAGACCTGGGTGTCATGGTACATCAGTCATTGAAAGTTGGCATGCAGGTACAGCAGGCGGTGAAGAAGGCAAACGGCACGTTGGCCTTTATAGCGAGAGGATTTTGAGTAAAGGAGCAGGGAGGTCTTACTACAGTTGTACAGAGCCTTGGTGAGGCCACACCTTGAATATTGTGTACAGTTTTGGTCTCCTAATCTGAGGAAGAACATTCTTGGTATTGAGGGAGTGCAGCGAAGGTTCACCAGATTGATTCTCGGGATGGCAGGACTGACATAAGAAGAAAGACTGGATCGACTAGGCTTATATTCACTGGAATTTAGAAGAATGAGAGAGGAGAGCATAGAAATATATAAAATTCTGACGGGATTGGACAGGTTAGATGCAGGAAGAATGTTCCCGATGTTGGGGAAGTCCAGAACCAGGGGTCACAGTCTAAGGATAAGGGGTAAGTCATTTAGGACCGAGATGAGGAGAAACTTCTTCGCTCAGAGAATTGTGAACCTGTGGAATTCTCTACCACTGAAATATCTTGAGGCCAGTTCATCAGATATATTCAAAAGGGAGTTAGATGTGGCACTTATGGCTAAAAGGATCAAGGGGTATGGAGAGAAAGCAGGAATGGGGTACTGAAATGAATGATCAGCCATGTTCATATTGAATGGTGGTGCAGGTTCGAACGGCCGCAGGTCTACTCCTGCACCTATTTTCTATGTTTCTGTGTTACAATATCATGACTTCCGGATTTTTGTCCAGTCACTTGCTGCACATGCAGCGGGGTTTCTGCGATATCAACTCGTTGCCGTTCATGGTCAAGAGTGCGATTGAGGTCCAAGGTGCAGAGAGTGTATTTGCCCTGCAACAGCTCAAGTGCTTTCGCTAATTCTGTTGTGACTTGACAACTTCAGTAGTTTTTGTTACTTCCATGGACACTGCCTGAAAGATGTGTGAAATATCACTTTTATAGACCTGAAGATGGTTGCAAACATGCCAGGGCATGCCAGGAACAGCACCAGGTGTACTTAAAAATGAAGTGCCAACCTGGTGAAGCTGCAACGCAGGAATACAGACATGCTAAACAGCAGAAAAAGCATGCTATAGACATAGCTAACCAATAGATCAGATCAAATGGTGGTGGACAATTAAACAACTAAGGGGAGGAGGAGGCTTCATGAACGTTCCTATCCTCAATGATGGCGGAGCCCAGCACATGATTGCAAAAGACAAGGCTGAACTGTTCGCAACCTTTTTCAGCCAGAAGTGCTGAGTAAATGATCCATCTCTGCCTCCTCCTGAGGTACCCACAGAAGCTAGTCTTCAGCCAGTTCAATTCACTCCACGTGATATCAAGAAACAGCTGGGCGCATTGGATACAGCAAAGGCTATGGGCCCCGACAACATCCTAGCTGTAGTACAGAAGGTTTGCACTCCAGAATTAGCCATGCATCTAGCCAAGCTGTTCCAGCACAGCTGCAACACTGGCATCTATCCGACATTGTGGAAAACTGGCCAGGTATGTTCCATCCAGAAAAAGCAGGACAAATCCAATCCGGCCAATTACCACCCCATCAGTCTACACTCAATCATCAGCAAAGTGATGTAAGGTGTCGTCGACAGTGCTATCAAGCGACACTTACTTTCTAGCAACCTGTTCACTGATGCCCAGTTTGGGTTCTGCCAGGATCACTTGGCTCCAGACCTTGGTCCAAACATGGACAATAGAACTGAATTCCAGAGGTGAGGTGAGAGTGACTGCCCTTAACATCAAGACAGCATTTGACCGAGAGTGGCAACAAGGAGGCCTAGTAAAATTGAAATCAATTGGAATTGGGGAAAACCCCACTGGCTGAAGTCATACCTAGCGTCAAGGAAGATAGTTGTGGTGGTTGGAGATCAATCATCGCAGACCCAGGACATCGCTGCAGGAGTTCCTCAGGACAATGTCTTAGGCCCAACCATTTTCAGCTGATTCATCAATGACCTTCCCTCCATCATAAGGTCAGAAGAGGAAATGTTTGCTGATGATTGCACAGTGTTCAGTTCTATTCGCAACTCTTCAGATAATGAAGCAGTCCATGCTTGCGTGCAGCAGGATCTGGACAACATTCAGGCTTAGGCTGATAAGTGGCAAGTAACATTCATGCCTCAGAAGTGCCAGGCAATAACCATCTTCAACAAGAGCATCTAACCACTACCCCTTGACATTCAAAAGCATTACCATCGCTGAATCTCCTACCATCAACATCCTTCGTGTCACCACTGACGAGGCACATAACTGTTGTGACTACAAGAGCAGGTCAGGCTGTGTATTCTGTGCTGAGTGGCTCCCCTCCTGACTCCCCAAAGTCTTTCCACCATCTACAAGGCACAAGTCAGAAGTGTGATGGAATACCCTCCACTTGCCTGGATGAGTGCAGCTCCAACAACATTCGAGAAGCTCAACACCATCCAAGTCAAAGCAGCCCGCTTGATTGACACCCCATCTACCACCTTAAACATACACTCCTCCCGCTATTGGCGCATCGTGGCTGCAGTGTGTACCATCTACGAGATGCATTGCAGCAACTTGCCAAGGCTTCTTTGCAGCACCTCCAAAACCTGGACAAGGGCAATAAGTGCATGGGAACATCACCGCCTGCAAGTTCCCCTCCAAGCTTTTCGGAAGGCATTCAATAAGGTGGCACATAAAAGGTTACAGCACAAGATAAAAGTTCACCGGGTTGGCGGTAATATATTAGCATGGACAGAGGATTGGCTAACTAACAGAAAACAGAGTCAGGATAAATGGGTCATTTTCCGGTTGACAAACAGTAACTAGTGAGGTGCCGCAGGGATCGCTGCTGGAACCTCAACTATTTACAGTCTATATTAATGACTTGGATGAAGGAACTGAGTGTAATGTAGCCAAGTTTGCTGATGATACAAAGATGGGTGGAAAAGCAACTTGTGAGGAGGACACACAAAATCTGCAAGACAGGCTAAGTGAGTGGGCAAAAATTTGGCAGATGGAGTATAATGTGGGAAAATGTAAGATGATCCACTTTGGCAGAAAAAATAGAAAAGCAAATTATAATTTAAATGGAGAAAAATTGCAAAATGCTGCACTACAGAGGGACTTGGGTGTCCTTGTGCACGAAACACAAAAAGTTAGTATGCAGGTACAGCAAGTAATCAGGAAGGCAAATGTTGGCCTTTATTGCAAGGGGAATAGAGTATAAAAGCAGAGAAGTCCTGCTACAACTGTACAGTGTATTGGTGAGGCCACACCTAGAGTACTGCGTACAGTTTTGGTCTCCGTATTTAAGGAAAGATATACTTGCATTAGAGGCTGTTCAGAGAAGGTTCACTAGGTTAATTCCGGAGATGACGGGTCTTATGACTTATGAAGATAGATTGAGTAGATTGGGCCTATACTCATTGGAGTTCAGAAGAATGAGAGGTGATCTTATCAAAACATATAAGATAATGAGGGAGCTCGACAAGGTAGATGCAGAGAGGATATTTCCACTCATAAGGGAAACTAAAACTAGGGGGCTATGGGGCCGAAATTGGAAAAGCCCAAGTGCCGCCGACGGCCTCCGAGAGACCGGGCAGTACTTTGACTGGGAGATTCCTCTAAAAGAGGTGGCAGTACCGCCTGGCGGCCAAACAACTGCTTACACCGTCAATCTAGGCGGCAGCGGGCGGGAGCTCTCAGTCACGGCGGCAGAGACTCTTGCCACCCAAGTGCCGCCAAGGATGGAGTCGGGCCCAGGGAGGGTGGAAGACCTGCAAATAAAAATCATGGCAAACAAAAAAAACCACTGGAACACCTTCAGGGGACCCCATCCAAGTAAGTCGCTGTTTTAAAAAAAAAAAATTAAATATGGTCACTAACTTTTTTCCGTTCTTCATACCTACCATCAGTGTTAGAACAGCTTCCACGCAGTGGTCCTTCCCCCTGTTGGCACCAACTCCTGCCCACACCAATCTGGCAACTTGGAGTAGGCCATTTGGCCCCTTGAGCCTGCTCCGCCATTCAATAAGATCATGGCTGACCTGATCATGGACTCAGCTTCACTACCCTGCCTGCTCTCCATAACCCTTTACTGCCTTATGGCTCAAAAATCTGTCTGTCTCCGCCTTAAATATATTCAAGGACCCAGTCTCCACAACTCTCTGGGGCAGAGAATTCCATAGATTTACAACCCTCAGAGAATAAATTTTTCCTCATCTCAGTTTTAAATGGGCGGCCCCTTATTCTAAGACTATGTACCCTAGTTTTAGTTTCCCCAATGAGTGGAAATATCCTCTCTGCAGCCACCTTGTCGAGCCCCCTTATTGGCCCCAAGTTTCCACACGCGGCAAAACAGGCGCCCCTCTGAGCTGGGCGCCCGTTTTTCGCGCCGAAAACGGCGCCTGAAAGAAACGCGCTATTCTCAAGCGCTTTGCAGCTCGATGTCTGCTTGGCGCAGCGCACAGGGGGCGGAGCCTACCACTCGCGCCGATTTTGTAAGTAGGAAGGGGCGCGTTGGAGCGTTCGCGCACGCGTAGTCTGAAGTAAACATTGGCACTCGGCCATTTTAAAAAGTGCTGCAGAAAAAGTAAAAATTTGTTTATTGAACCCTTGCAAAGGCTTGCATTTTAATTTTCTTGATATTTCTGTGTGTGAGGGTGAGGGAGTGCATTCTGTAATTAAAGATAGACTGATAAATGGGACACATGCACTTGTTTGAGACTATTCAAATTATTTGTAGCTGTTCAATTTTTAACATTTTTTAATAAAACCACATTGCCCTTCCATGATCAGCACTGAGGCTTCTTGCAGCTTTCTCCCTCCCCCCCACCCTGCCGTCGGTCGGTCCCGACGGCAAACCGCTGCCTGAAAGGCCTGCCTGAAGCACTTTCACACAGGTAGGAACATGGTTTATTTAATCTTTTCTTTGCTTATAAATTTTTATTCAGGTTGCATTTATTTGTATAATATTTGTATAAGTATAACTAAGGATTTATTGTAGAATTTAATAACTTCCCTTCCCCCCCCTCCCCCACCTCGTTCCCGACGCCTAATTTGTAACCTGCGCCTGATTTTTTTACTGTGTAGACAAGGTTTTTTTAAGCCGACAGAAATCTTCACTTGCTCCATTCTAAGTTAGTTTGGAGTACGTTTTCACTGTGGAAACTTTCAAATCAGGCGTCAGTGGCCGGACACGCCCCCTTTTGAAAAAAAAATTCTGTTCAAAAGTGAAACTGTTCTACCTGACTAGAACTGCAAAAAACTTAAGTGTGGAGAATTCCAATTTCTAAGATACTCCGTTCTCCACCAGTTGCTCCTAAAAATCAGGAGCAAATCATGTGGAAACTTGGGGCCATAATCTTATAAATTTCAATAAGATCACCTCTCATTGCTCTGAACTCCAATGTGTTTAGGCCCAACCTACTCAACATATCCTCATAAGTCAACCCCCTCATTTCCGGAATCAACCATGCAAAACTTCTCTGAGCAGCTTCCAATGCAAGTATATCCTTCCTTAAATACGGAGACCAAACTGTACGCAGTACTCCAGGTGTAGCCTCACCAATACCCTGTATGGTTGTAGCAGGACTTCTCTGTTTTATACTCTGTCCCCTTGCAATAAAGGCCAACATTCCATTTGCCTTCCTGGTTACTTGCTGTACCTGCATACTAATTTTTTGTGTTTCATGCACAAGGACCTCCAGGTCTCTGTATTGCAGCACTTGGTAATTTTTCTCCATTTAAATTATAATTTGCTTTTCTATTATTTCTGCCAAAGTGGATAACCTCACATTTTCCCACATTATACTCCATCTGCCAAATTTTTGCCCACTAACCTGTCTATATCCCATTGCAGATTTTTTGTGTCCTCCTCACAATTTGCTTTCCCACCCATCTTTGTATCATCAAAATGGACTGCCAGTGGTTCAAGAAGGTAGCTCACCACCATCTTCTCGAGGATAATTTAGGATGTGCAATAAATGCTGGCTTTGACAGCGAGGCCCACATCCACAAATACTTATTTAAAACTGGGGATTTCAATCACTGGTGCTGCAATCGGATGAGTCGATCACAGACAGCCCAGGCAGTCTGGCTATCTGGTTTGCCTTCTCCCTCCCTTCCACTTCCTCCTCCCCCTCTTCCTCTTGGTCACCGCATGCCTGGTGGCATTGGCTGTGCCCTCACGATGGCAATGTTGTGGAGCATGCAGCAGATCATGACAGATCTTGAGATGTGCTTTGGTAAGTACTTCAGGGTTCCTCCATCACGGTTCAGGCAGCAGAAGTCTTGTTTCAGGGCACAAATGCTCTGCTCGATCACATTCCATGTGGCAGCATGGCTTTCATTATATGCATGCTGCTCACGTATGCATGTGTTGCACAGCAGAGTCATGAGCCAGGCAGTCAGAGGATAGCCCTTGTCAGCAGCAGACATCCACTGGTTTGTTGTGGTGGCTCAAATGCTGATGATACAGCTGACTGCCACAGAATGAAGGCTTCATGGCTACTGCCAGGTTACCGAGCATTGGCTTGCATGATGTGCTGAGTATGGTTGCACACCAGCTGGACATTAAGAGATTGAGATCCTTTCCGGTTGTAGTACATCTCCCGCAAAGCTACTTGTGTACAGTAAATGGCACCCTACACCATAGAAGCCTGCTAACCTGGCGAAGCTGCGTACTCACTCTGGCTGCTTCTCTTTGGCAAGAGGAAATGAAATGTATTCAGCTCTTCTTGCATACAGAGCTTCATTCACCTCCCTTATACAGGAGTGGATCTCAAACTGGGAGATTTTACAGATGTCGCCTCCTCTAGCCTGGAAGGAGCCAGATATGAATAGGTTCACGGGCACGGTTACCTAAATAGCCATTGGCAGTGCCGTCCTCTCCCTGGGCTGAAGCTGCAGGTCTGCCTGCAGCAGGTAGTAGATTTCAGTGAACAAATCCTTAGTAAAATGGAAACATTGCATACACTGTTCCTCGCTGAGGTTGAGGTAGGAGAATTGCTTCCTGAATCCCTGAGTGGATATGGCCTCCTGCTGAAAGTCCTTCTCTCACCTCCTGTCACTTCTTGGAGCCTGTCTTGCTCTGTCGCCTTTGGTCATTCTCCCCATCATACTGCAAACCAAGGGGGATACAAGCAACTATATCCATGTCTGGGAGCAACTGGTCTAAGCTGATCCCATGCTAGTCAGTACCAAGTTCTTGAGCATGTGCCACACCACTCCTTGTAGACTTTAGGCAGCTTTAAAAAAATAAGTCCTGAAAACTGCAAACACTTCTACAAACTCAGCACCAGCTAATAGAAAGCAGTCAACAACTAACCTATAAGTAGGTGATGATCCCTTTAAGTAGCGCTATTGTGTGGGGTCCTTGCTGTTGAACACATGTTCAGCTGTACGAGGTTAAAAGAGGCCGTTAACTCCAGCGTTTGAGGTCGAAAATGGCAGCAATGGCGTCAAATCAATGTTGCATGCTGATTGACGTCACAATCTGTCTAATCTGCATCTTAAGGCGCAAGTGCAAACACCATGCCTCATTAAAATTACATCCGGCGCGGCCCATACCAGCAGTGTATGCGCGCTACTCGGACGCCATTTTCAAGCCATTTAGCACCCTGAACCACAAACAGCAGGTACTACGCAACTGAATTTTTAGCCCGTTGAGTTGCTCCTGTACTTCCTGTAGATAGTGCATACAGCAGCCACAGTGTCTTGGTAGTGGAGTGGGTGGATATTTGGTTGTGATTGGCCTCCAATAACCACAACCATTTTCATGGATATCAAGTATGACTCCAGCCACTGGAGATATTTTCCTTTGACCCCCCCATTGACTTCAGTTTTGCTTGGTGCCATACTCCGTTGAATGCTACCTTGATGTTGAGGGAAGCTACTGCTACCTCTCCTCCAGTATCCAGCTCTTGCATCCGTACCTGGAGAAAGGTTTTGATGAAGTCTAGAGCCATATGGTTTTGGTAGAATGACGATCAGTAGGTTATTGGGGAATAGGTGCTCGTTGATGGCATTATTGATTACTCCTTTTATTATTGTGTTAATAATTGTAAGGAGGTTGATACGGACGTAATGGTTGGGTTAGGTTAATTTAGATTTTGATGGATGCAACATTCCCAGGCAGGTTTCAATGTTGTCGGGTAGATGCCAATGTCATGGGTGCACTGGAATAGCTGACTAGAGAGGTGGTTAGCTCTGGTGCCCAAATCTTCAGTACTTTAATTAAGATGCTGCTATAGCCTTTGCTGTATCTAGTTTACTCAGCCACATCTTAATGTTACGTGGAGTGAACCAAATTGGCTGAACACGGGGAACTATCATGGTGGGGACCTTGGGTGGCCAAGTAGGATCATCCACCTCCAAACAATTATTAGTTTAATCTTGTGGATTTTGAACAATTCTGATGATGTTCATGTCTCACATCTTTCTATCTTTTTGTGATCTGTTTGTAGATTTTTATGCCACTATCATGGACACCCATAATTGCCAAAAACATTGAACAGCAGTTTGGGTGATCCGAGACCTCTTCTGGTGATTTACTGCCTGTGTTAGAAGAGAAGAAATCAAAGCAAAATAATCAACTTTGAAATAAAACTGTATTGACATTAATATAGACATTGCAAAATCAATCAAATGTTTAAAAAGAAATTAACTATATTAAAACTTTTTCACTAGGTACATTACTATAATGAAGTGCTTGCTGTATGGGAACCACTACTAGAACCATTAGAGATTGAGAACAGTGATGATTTTAGACCTTGGGAACTTGGGATCAAGGTTTGTATGTTCATCAGGATAATTGTTTTTAAATATTTCAATTCAGATAGGTACTGATGCAACTTTTATAAATCAAACAGACAGGTAATACTAAGAACAGAGGTTCATTCCAGCTGCCTCTAAATTCAGGTTGAGTTACAAATCCCTTTGTGACATTTTGACATTGATGTGGTGTTCTGTTTTCAGCTTTGCATTGTAACACTGAAAAAAATCCAATCTAGTAATAGGTTTATTGATGTAATATTAAGCCTAAACTAGAAATGTAAACAAACTTTTATATAAAGTTTAAATGCTTTATCTGTGGTCATTATATCACTACATTTTCTCTCTTTCCTATTCCCTGTCCTATTTAACATTGATGTAATTTTTTCTAAGCAATTATTTTCAGCCTATTCTGATAATTTTTCTATTCAGTTCTAAAACTTTAGTTACCTTTTATTATTTTGCCTTCCTTATCCCGTTACACATTTTGGAGATTGAAAGATGTATATTTTTTTTAAGTACACTAATTCAACTTGCTAATTAGCACTACACAAAGTTTTGTTCAGTATGTTGACTGGGGACTAAATGTATAAGAGGAGAGGGAAAGGAACTGATTGATCAGCTGTCTAATGTACCCAGCAGCATTGGGTGACACTCCAAATCACTACAGGAATTCAGTAAAATCAAACTTACTTGAGCTGATTCAAAAAACCAAACTGACTTGTATTGAAGGACAGCCTGCACAGGAGACTAAAACTGGTTTTAGTAATATTTGAATTGTTATATCTACATGATTGCTACTCGCAGGTTCTGTATTGGTTTCTTAAATTTAATAAAGGTTATTTTTTTATGTCTGCATGTGCATGCATTTGGCAACTGCTCTAAGCCCGAGATTTCCCTAGCTTGGATTCCAGTCCTAGCTGCCCCCTTTCATTTCCTTTTTTGCCCTCTTTTACTGTCTTCCACCCATATTTCATACTTTTTCCATTTTACTTAACATGTCCTTCTTGTCCCTTATCCCTATGTGACTGTTATTCTCCTAACTCTTTTGCCACACCAGGCTTGTCCTCCTACATGGGTCTGGCCTAGACATCCTCCATCACATATGCTGAGTCTGAAATTGCCCACCGCTGGAATCGAGGTGCACCTACCGGTTTCGATGTGTTCTGACCGCCTCATGCACTGGGGTGGCCTAGGCGTCGAAATTCAGCTCTTCGGGGATTTTTTTCGAGTGGAACGGAAGTGGTCTCATTGTGGGGGCGAGGCGGAGTGGCCGTCAATAGTGGGGCGGAAGTGGGGGCGGGGCGGAGTATCCAAGGCTGATTATATCATCGCGCTGGCGCATCACAACGTCTCTCCTCTTCAGTTAAAGGGGAGAGCCGCTGCGAACTTTGCAGCCATTTTAATGGTAAATACTGGGCCACCAGGGAGGGTTTCGGCCGGGCCAGTGGCCTGGCACCCAAGAGGGGGTACCAGGATGCCTGTTGGCGGCCCGGCCGAACCCACGGCCATAATTATCGACTCGACTTGGCATTCGGCCGACAAAAAAAATTAATCTGGCAGTGCGCCCTCCCCTTTAAGGCCGGCCGGGCTGCCATACTACAGAGTGTGTACCAACAGCAAAAGCTGTTGGGGGCACCAACCTGTTGTGGGGACGCTCCCGCGGTGCAATTTTGAAAAGGGGTGATTTCATGAGGGGCAATTTCGCAACTGGAAAATGGGCGGAGCGGTCCTGGACACCGCTCCAAACCTGAGGTAGGGCAGTTTACAAAATGGCGGCCCCTCCGCAGAGAGTCAGCGGCCATTCTGCGCCGCTGCTTTCAGGTGACCAGAGGCCTTATCGGGAGGAGCAATTTCAGCGCTGCTATGTTATTTGGGTTTGGTCTTACAAAGTATCAAAGCCAACTGCTTTGTTCCCCTCTTGGTGCACTCCTCATTATAAAAATAAAGAGAACAGACTGGAAATGTTCAGTAACATAAGGGAAGACATATTGTGGTAGAAATTGCCCACTGCCTGAAACGGGGTGCTCCCACCCTGTTTCGATGGATTTTACCGCAGCTGCGGTTCAAAACGCCTCTTGAGCGACATTCGGCTCTTTGTTGTTTTTTTTCTTGGATCCGGAAGTCACTCTTAATGGGGGCAGTGACAACATTTGAGGGGTGGATACGGGCAACACCTGAGGGACGGAAGTTGAGGGCGGTGTGGAGTGACCGCCGTGCTGACGTCATCACGGCGCCTTGTCACCACGGCTCTACCCTTTTAAGTGAAGGGGAGAACCTCCATGATTTTAAAACTTCGGCACACTTTGCCACCAGGGAGGGTTTTGGCCAGACCAGCTGCCTGGCACCCAGGTCGAACCAGGTGGCATATTATCGGCCAACAAAAAAAAAATGGTGGCAGCGGCAGTGCATTCTCCCCTTTAAGGGAAGCTGCACCACCGTTGCAAAATGTCACAGCCTCACTGGACGACCATGAAAAAAAAATGTTTTGGCATCGCCGGGCGGGCCGCCGATTTTCAGAGGGGAATGTCGCTGTTGGGGGGGGTGGGGGCAGGGGGGTAGATTGGTGGTGCGTACTGTGATGTAGCGCTTACCACGGATTGGCAGCAGCGGAGCGGTGGGGGGGATCGGGGCACTGACGGGAAAACTTAGGAGGGCAATTGGGCTATCAGCGCCCATTTCACGAAAAGTCACGGCCACTCCACTCCGCAACATGGCCGCCGATTTGCAGTGGCAACAGGCCTCGGGGAGAGAGCAATTTCGGCCCCATCAGGTTTGAGGCTTACCACTCAACGATATTTTTTAAAGCACATTGGAATTGGTTAATATCCCAATGGGTTAGAAAGTAAAGAGTAAGGGATGAACCATCAAATTATAAACATTATGAGGCTTGCTTGGAGAAAGTTAGAGACTTTGATGAGGGATAGCACATGGACAATGACTGATTATGGAGAACCAGCACTTATTCAAAGGGTCTAAGTTGTGTTCACTAATTTGCTGTATTTTCTGTGAGGTGGTTACAGATCTGTTGGATGAGATGAGGCATTGCAGGTTACCTACCTGGATTTCAGAAAGGTAGTTGATACTATCCCATCTTATTTACAAGATGCATGCCTATTGAATAGATGGAATGTATTAGCCTGGAATAATGTGTGGTTGAAAGGTAGACAAAAAAAAGTGGGGAGGTAGCAGTGGTTGGCAGCAGAGTTTCACAAGGGCTTGTGTTGGAATACTGTTGCTTATTTTTGAACAGAATATCGTCAAACATGTCTAAGTTTGCAGATGAGACCAAATTGCAGTGGCCAATGCTGCTGAAATATGTGCGATAATCCAAAGAAATCTGGATAGCCTAGGTCAATGAAAGAAAGTTCAACACAGATAAGTGGTCATGAGGTCATACAAGGTTTGGAATGGTAAGCCAAATGGGCCAGTGGTTTTCTGTCCAAAACATGCTACATTACTATGTATTCCATATTCAACATAAACTTCACTGATCTTTTTTCCAACCTGCTTTTCACTTCCCTACCATTTACACCTAACCCCCATTGGTGCCCTTAGTGAGTCTCTCACTTTTGGTGCACAACGGATTATCCTACTAAATGTCCAGTTCCTTGTGAACAAAAGTATTTATATCCAGAATCTCATCCTGGGTAAATCGATTTGCATCCTGTATCTGCTGAAACCTGATTTACTGATGGTGACTCCTTTCCTATCAAGTAGGCCGAGTCCTGCGCCAGGGAAGAGCATTAGAGTAGCGGTCGCCAATATTCCGGTAGGATAGCAGCGTAAACTGGTAGCGCTAAGGTAGGGAATTTCTAGGCCTCAATTTTTATCAAAATGTATAAATTTGACACTGCAAAAAATTAAAATGAATTTTTCAGGCCCATAACCTTTGTTTAGCAGTCAATACGCTGTTAAAACCCAGTTAAATCTAATCCCTTAGGTCTAATTTTTGATGGGGAATTTAACAGCGTAATTACTCCAAAGTTTTCATCAGTTTCCCCGATTTGAGAGATTTCACTGATTGCCAGAACTGTGGGCCGTGCATCCTTTGGAGGATCAGTAAACGACAGACCGCAACTTCAGGATTTCCGCATACTCCTGCGCCAAATCCCAAAGTTGCAATCAGTTTCAAAGGTGGATTGTAAATTCCAGGCCAATGTGACATTGACCATGTGAAGTTGGTTGAGGGATAAATATTAGCCAGGACACTGGGGAGAAGTCCCCTGCCCTTCTTCAATAACGAGGTTGGTTTCAGCGAAAAAGTTGAAGGCAGGCAGGAAGATGCAAATTGTAAGAAAAATAAGGTAGCAATCAGAGATGGTCTTGGGAGTAACAGGTGTTACATAATGATGAGATCAAGGGCTGGCAGAGGATTTGGGGGAGAGAGTGGCTAATGAGGACAGGAGTGCAGCGAATTCAAAGGAGAGCTTGTAGAGAGAATTAAGATGTATGTTGAAGTTATTGATATTGACTGAGTAAGGATTATAGGGGTATGTGGAAAGGTAGTAGACAATAAGCTAAGTTGGAAGGGATGGTAGAGGGTGACAGCTCAAATGTGGAGAAAAAACTGGTGGAGTAAGTGATCTGGAGATGAGCACTATGATACTACCTTGGTGGTTTGCATGCAGCAGTCAGGTGGATGCCCTTATGATGAGGGCCTTTGTGCTGCCAATAGCAGCGCAGGGTCAGAGATGCAAATAGGCAGAGAGTGACGTCACATCAACTTGACGCCACGTCTGCAAACTTTAACCTTAGAGCTGGGTCCTAAGGTCACTTTGAAAAGTGAACATTCAGCAAACTGACAAAGATGCTGTCAGCACTTCTTAAAGGGACACACACACCTTTCAGATAAGTTTGCATTTAAGCTTTTTGGCTGGATTTTTAAAATTTCGTTTAAGTAATAGCTTGGTGCAAAACATGTAAGTGTGCAGGGAGTGCTGTTGGACGCTTGCAAGGCCTTGGATGGTAAAGGAAGGCCTCTGAGAAGACAAAAAAATGCTGAAAATACTCAGCAGGTCAGGCAGCACCCATGGAGAGAGAAACAGAGTTCATGTCTCAGGTCGAGATGCTGCTTACCCTGCTGAGTATTACCATTTTTTGCTTTTATTTCAGATTTCCATCATTTGCTCGCAGAGGTTCAAGGAGGACACAACCCAAAAAGTCCCTTTCCTTGTCTTCCCTTTGTTACTGACCATCACAGTGTCCTCTTGGCCACAATGCTGAAATAAAAGCCACCACAAAGCAAACTTTCCAATCCAACTTTACATCGATCCATCCAATCGGACATCAAGAAATCAACTAATCACCCTTGCGCATTCCCTCTTGTATGTGCCTTTGTCGATCCTACTGATATCACACAGTGCTACCCCAGTAGCTACAGCATGGTTGGTGGAAGGCTGCTGACTTTCAGCGGGAGAAAATGCAAATGGTCTTGCTGGTCGACCTTGAGCTGGTGCTGGGAGTGTGAAATTGAGTGATGGTATTTCTTTCTCTTCTCCTCCTTTTCCTCCTTCTCTACTCGTCCTCGTCCACCACCACTACCACGCATTTCTTGGGTATATGAAATGGGGAAGGCTCAAGGGTGGTGTGGCAAGGGAAGGGCGGGAAAACAAGAAATGCATGCGAGAATGAGGATCATAGAATCATAGAATGGTTATAGCACGGAAGAAAACCATTTGACCCATCTAGCCCGTGCCGGCTCTCATCTAGTCCCACTACCCCGCCCTTTCCCCGCACCCCTGCAGTTTTTTTTTCCTTCAGATACTTCTCCAACTCCCTTTTGAAAGATAAGATTGAGTCTGCCTCCACCACTCTTTCAGGCAGTGCATTCCAGATCTTAACCATTCGCTGCGTAAAAATGTTTTTTCTTACGTCGCTTTTGGTTCTTTTGCCCGTCACCTTAAATCTATGTCCTCTGGTTCTTGATCCTTCTGCCAATGTGAACAGTTTCCCTCTATCTACTCTGTCCAGACCTCATGATTTTGAATACGTCTGTCAAATCTCCAGCATCTTGTATCCTTTCAGCCCCATCACTGGCCAAGGGCTCTGCCATGCCCCTGCCAAGAATGGCCAGCACCATCTCCATCAAGGGCCTGAGGTGATGCTAGGAATGGGAAATGTGCCTTGGTAGAGATTGTTGGTAGGTGAGTGATGGGGGGAGGGGGTTGTGGATTGAGCAGTGTTAAGCTAATAGTGCAGTTAGTAGGAGATGGCTCTTGAAGAATCGTTCATTTACCTTGACCACTGGTTTGAGGTCCTGAAGGTCCTTTGGGCACTGGAGTCAGATTATGGGGGCGATACTGTTGGCAGTGACGGCCTCGGTGATCTGGTCCAACATCATTCTTTCTGGATAGAGGATCTCCCTGCACAAAGCTGGAGTGCTGCATCTGCGACCCAGGGTGCCCTTTCCCTGGCTTGTTGAGCTATTTGTGTTCGTGCTGAAGCACTTTTACTATTTTTTTTTAAGTGCGGAAGGCAGTTCAGATTTAAGAGCTGAAGACAACCATTTAGGAATTATTTTTAACGTTAATTTTTTTTCAGGAGGTGGTTGAGCTGTAAAGGCTAAAAACTGCCTATTTTGACATGATTTTAATTTCTTCATTTCAGAAGGCAGTTCCCCTTTTGAGACCGAACTGCTTTCTGAAATGACAGCCTCGCTTTAACAGAAGGCTGTTCTTGCTGCAATGACACTACAGCCACGCTACTTAGGGCATCTAACATGATGAATACCACCAGAACGGTGTTGCACAGAGAGTTTAGCGCTGGGCTAACGTTAATCAGTCACCAACGCCACTATTTTTGGCAACCGGTGGCACCGGCAGGTTTTTAGCGATATCGAATTTTTAGCCCTAAAATTTTTCAGATATGCTAATTGCACAGAGAGTATTAAAAGTCTGTATCAACAGGGGATTGCATGTGAGGTCGAACGTGCACAGAATATTATTAAATATTGCAGCCCTACGCCTAACTGAACAATTCAAGGGGCTGGATTTTCGCTTTGTATGTGTTTGGGGCTGGAAAGTTAGCGCCCGGGAATAGTTTGCACCTCAGTAATTAATTTTGGGCAGCTGGGCCCTGCATCAGGGGACGCAGCGCTAAGTGAGGCATTTTACACCTCTCTTGGGCGCAAGGATGGGAAACTCCCGAGCTGGGATAGATTGGCGAATGATACTAAAGGGGTTGACTGTGGATGGGCAATGGCAGACATTTAGAGACCGCATGGATGAACTACAACAATTGTACATTCCTGTCTGGCGTAAAAATAAAAAAGGGAAGGTGGCTCAACCGTGGCTATCAAGGGAAATCAGGGATAGCATTAAAGCCAAGGAAGTGGCATACAAATTGCCCAGAAATAGCAGTGAACCCGGGGACTGGGAGAAATTTAGAACTCAGCAGAGGAGGACAAAGGGTTTGATTAGGGCAGGGAAAATGGAGTACGAGAAGAAGCTTGCAGGGAACATTAAGGCGGATTGCAAAAGTTTCTATAGGTATGTAAAGAGAAAAAGGTTAGTAAAGACAAACGTAGATCCCCTGCAGTCAGAATCAGGGGAAGTCATAACTGGGAACAAAGAAATGGCAGACCAATTGAACAAGTACTTTGGTTCGGTATTCACTAAGGAGGACACCAACAACCTTCCGGATATAAAAGGGGTCAGAGGGTCTAGTAAGGAGGAGGAACTGAGGGAAATCTTTATTAGTCGGGAAATTGTGTTGGGGAAATTGATGGGATTGAAGGCCGATAAATCCCCAGGGCCTGATGGACTGCATCCCAGAGTACTTCAGGAGGTGGCCTTGGAAATAGTGGATGCATTGACAGTCATTTTCCAACATTCCATTGACTCTGGATCAGTTCCTATCAAGTGGAGGGTAGCCAATGTAACCCCACTTTTTAAAAAAGGAGGGAGAGAGAAAACAGGGAATTATAGACCGGTCAGCCTGACCTCAGTAGTGGGTAAAATGATGGAATCAATTATTAAGGATGTCATAGCAGTGCATTTGGAAAATGGTGACATGATAGGTCCAAGTCAGCATGGATTTGTGAAAGGGAAATCATGCTTGACAAACCTTCTGGAATTTTTTGAGGATGTTTCCAGTAAAGTGGACAAGAGAGAACCAGTTGATGTGGTATATTTGGACTTTCAGAAGGCTTTCGACAAGGTCCCACACAAGAGATTAATGTGCAAAGTTAAAGCACATGGGATTGGGGGTAGTGTGCTGACGTGGATTGAGAACTGGTTGTCAGACAGGAAGCAAAGAGTAGGAGTAAATGGGTACTTTTCAGAATGGCAGGCAGTGACTAGTGGGGTACCGCAAGGTTCTGTGCTGGGGCCCCAGCTGTTTACATTGTACATTAATGATTTAGACGAGGGGATTAAATGTAGTATCTCCAAATTTGCGGATGACACTAAGTTGGGTGGCAGTGTGAGCTGCGAGGAGGATGCTATGAGGCTGCAGAGTGACTTGGATAGGTCAGGTGAGTGGGCAAATGCATGGCAGATGAAGTATAATGTGGATAAATGTGAGGTTATCCACTTTGGTGGTAAAAACAGAGGGACAGAATATTATCTGAATGGTGACAGATTAGGAAAAGGGGAGGTGCAACGAGACCTGGGTGTCATGGTACATCAGTCATTGAAGGTTGGCATGCAGGTACAGCAGGCGGTTAAGAAAGCAAATGGCATGTTGGCCTTCATAGCGAGGGGATTTGAGTACAGGGGCAGGGAGGTGTTGCTACAGTTGTACAGGGCCTTGGTGAGGCCACACCTGGAGTATTGTGTACAGTTTTGGTCTCCTAACTTGAGGAAGGACATTCTTGCTATTGAGGGAGTGCAGCGAAGATTCACCAGACTGATTCCCGGGATGGTGGGACTGACCTATCAAGAAAGACTGGATCAACTGGGCTTGTATTCACTGGAGTTCAGAAGAATGAGGGGGGACCTCATAGAAACATTTAAAATTCTGACGGGTTTAGACAGGTTAGATGCAGGAAGAATGTTCCCAATGTTGGGGAAGTCCAGAACCAGGGGTCACAGTCTAAGGATAAGGGGTAAGCCATTTAGGACCGAGATGAGGAGAAACTTCTTCACCCAGAGAGTGGTGAACCTGTGGAATTCTCTACCACAGAAAGTAGTTGAGGCCAATTCACTAAATATATTTAAAAGGGAGTTAGATGAAGTCCTTACTACTCGGGGGATCAAGGGATATGGCGAGAAAGTAGGAAGGGGGTACTGAAGTGCATGTTCATCATTAACTCATTGAATGGCCTACTCCTGCACCTATTTTCTATGTTTCTATGTTTCTAAAGGGCCGGGCCGGGAGTGCACCGAGAGACGCCTGGGGTGGGAGAAACCTAAAGAAAAACTAACAAAAACATTCCCAAAACATTGCCCATACCAACACAATACAAATCGCAAGAAAAATTAAAAGAAAAAAACAATCACACTTGCCTTAGGAGTCCATTACTCACCTCTTCGCCGTTGGGATGGTTGGACCGCCCTGATTTCCCAGGCAGTCAGTGTGAGGCTTGCTTTCCGGCGGATGGGTCGGGCAAGAGTCAAAACTCGCGCTGGTGTCACAACCAGGGGTGTGGCACACTGGCACAGCTCTTCCAGGCGGTGCTACTCAGCGCCATTGCAAAACCGGACCCGAGGATCTCTGCGGGATGCTGGAGGCCGACCACCCAGCCAAAACAGCTTCACCGCCATTGTCGCCACTCCAGGGGCAGAAAATGGAGCGGGGAAGTCCTGAAAATCCAGCCCAAGGTGTTTTTTGTTCAGTTGATTTTTAGTGAATGTGAAATTTTAGATATCTATGCTTCCTGTGAAATTTGAGCCAACTAACATGTTTTGCACTCTACAGATAACTCAGAAGCCTTTCCACCTACCTGTTGTTCTATGATGCAAAATACTTATTTACCAATTAAGCCAAATCATAGGAACAGGAGAAGGCCAATTCAGTCCCTCCTGCCATTCAATTAGATCATGGCTGATCTTTATCTTAACATCATCTATCCACCTTGGTTCTGTAACCCTTCATACTCTTGCTTAAAAAAAATCTTGCAATCTCAGTTTTGAAATTTTCAATTGACCTATCTTCAACAGCTTTTTGGGGGAGAGAGTTCCTGATTTCCACTGCCCTTTGTGTGAAGAAGTGCTTCCTGCCATCACTCCTAAACGGCTTAGCTTTAATTTTAAGGTTATGCCCCATTGTTCTGGACACTCCCACCAGAGGAATTCATCTTTTTTCTGTCTTTCCTATCAAATAGTTTAATCTTTTAAACATCTCAACATAAAAGTCAAACAAATATTTACCCTTTGAGGTAGATGTGTTAATAACCAACCTGTACACCTCTTTATCACTTCAGGTAAAGAAGAAGGCTGTCAAAACAATGACAAAAACAGAAAATGAGGAGGACAAAATCCATACCCCTGTATATAAAACAGTTATTCACTTCTCTTCAAAAGACCAACTCAACATTACAATGTCAAAATGTGGTTTGACCATGCTTAACAATTTAGCAGCGGTAAGAAATCTTTTTTTTTAAAAACAGTACATCTCCAACAGTATTTTGCTCGTGACAGGAGCATTATACCATATGTAAAATGTAGTGTTCTGTTGTTAAATTGGAGGTGTGTTTTAAGGTGATTCACTCCTTTAAGGACACAAAATCGAAATGCTGTAAATAAATGCAAGCCCAAGATCATAAGGCATAACTGGTGGGATTCTGTGTTGAAGCATTTTGGTCCCTTAACATAAACTGATGAGAGGTCAGCAAATTGGAAATTGAAGTGTAACTTACTGGTATCGTAGGGACTAGTAAAGAAAGTGTAGAACTAATTATGCCTCTGCAAAAGAACATCATTTGTTGCAACATGTTTGGCATTTTCTGAAAGCATTTTTAAACCGTAACATCAAATATTTTTTGGAGTCAATGTGATCTATTTTTTGGGCAACACTGACTAGCTCGGGTTTGAGGCCTCCTTGGGCAGATAGCAGGCACCAATGACTTCTCAATAGCTTTGTGGGGAACAGCATAGCTCATGAAAAAAATTGCAGTTGATAGTTATTGACCAACTATTGACTGTTCCCCACCCCCCCCCCCCCCCCCTGCCTCCCCTCACCCCATGGAAGGGAAAGTAAATAGGCCTCTTTGTGGTCAGGTTGGCTGCAAGATGACATGCCTGATGATAAAATATTACAACTGTGTTAATCAGCTGGCAGATTTGATGTTACTTGAACTAGGCAGGTTTACAATGTTCTAGGATACTATTGAGGATTGAGATTCAGGCCCACCTCATTAATAGGAACTGAGGAGGTAATCTGTCACTGGGAACTGGAATTTCTTCACACTCTGTTCCAAATAACATTGCAACTTGGATGTTGGAGTGTAACTCACTGGTATGGTAGGATCTAGCCAAGAAAGTTTAGAACTAATTATGCCTCAGCAAAGATCATCAATTACTGCAGGACCATAAATGATGGTCCTGATTGGACAAACATTGGAAGCTTTTTAAAAACTTTATATTTGGGGTGTGGCCGATGTTGGCAAGAGTGCATTTATTGCCCATCCCTTATTGTCCTGAGGAGGTAGTAGTGGGCCACCTTCTTGAACCACTGATGTCCTTGTGGTGATGGTACTTCCACAATGGTGCTAGGCAGGACATTCTAGGATATTGACCGAGTGGTGATGAACGAACGACAATATATGTTCAAATAAAAATGATGTGTGATTTGAGAGGAGCTTGGAAGTGATGGCATTCCCACAACATTGTTCTTGTCCTTCTTGGTGGTAGAGATTACAGGGAGGGGAAGTACTGCCGAAGTAACCTTGGTAAGTTGCTGCAGTGCATCCTGTAGATTGTACTTACTGCAACCACAGTGCACCACTGGTGGAAGGAGTGGATATTGAGTCCAGTGGCAGGGCATCAACCAAGCAGACTGCTCTGTCTTGGTATTGAGCTTCTTGAGTGTTGCACCCATCCAGGTAAGTGGTGAGTATTTCATCACACTTCTGACTTGAGCCATGTGGTTGATGAGACTTTGATAGGTCATGAGGTAAGCCATTCATCACTGAGTGCCCAGCCTCTGCCCTGCTGTTGTAGCTATGGTGTTGATATGGTTGGTCCAGTTACGTTTCTGGTCAGTGGTGACCCTTTATGATGTTGATTATGGAGACTATATGATGGTGATGCCCTTGAAGAGCAAAGGGAGATGGCTGGACTTTCTCTTGGGAAATGGCTTGACTTTCTCTTAAGATGGTGATTATCCAGTACTTAAGTGGTGTAAATTTTACCTGCTACATATCTGCCCACACCTGGATGTTATCCATATGTCGCTGTAAGTTGTAAATGGATTGCTTCATTATCAAAAGCGTTGTCAATGGAGCAGAACAATCTGGAATCATCAACAAACAGCTCCACTCCATAACTTCTTATGGAGGGAAGACTACTGATTATTTAGCTGAAGATGGACGGTCCAAGGATACATCCCTGAAACTACAGTGATATCCTGGAGCTGTGATGACTGGCCTCCACCAATCACGACAATTTTCATTTGTGTCAGATTTAATCCCAAAATGGTTTTCCTTTGACCCCCACAGGGCTTCTTGGTGTCATACTCAGTCGAATGCTGCCTAGATGTCAAAAGCAGCTACTCTCTGCTTCTCTGTTATTCAGCACTTGTGTCCATGCCTGAATCAAAGCTGTGATGTTGGTATAAAGTCAAGTGGTTCTGGCCAAACCCGAAATAAGCATCAATAAACAGTTTATTGGTGACTAAGTGTCGCTTGATGGCAATATTGATGAATCCTTCCACCAGTTTACTGATTGGGAGGAGGTTGATAGACAGTAATTGGCCTGGTTAGATTTATGTGACATACAAGGGTAATCTTCCACATTTTGGCTGAAGACATTTGCAAAGACTTGAGACTTGTCTCCTGCACTTGTGTGCTGGGCTCCATCGTGTTTAAGGATGAGGATATACATAGAGCCGCTGTCTCCTGCTAGTTGCCAGGTTGTCCACCACTGTTCTCAACTGGATGTGGTGAGTCTATAGAGATGTACTCAAGTTATTTGTGCGACAACTTAGTTATTTATATTGCTTGCTGCTTTTGGTGTTTATCATACAGATGACCCTTTTTAGTAGCTTCATAGGTTTGTATTCCATTCTAAGATATGTCTGGTGCTGTTATTGGCATGCCCTGAACTCCCCATTAAGCCAGGGTTGGCCTCCAGGCTTGATGGTGATCAAAAAGTAAGAGATGTGCTGGCCCATGAGATTACAAATTTGGTTGTATGCAATGCTGTTGATGATCCACAATGTCTCATTAATGCTCAGTTTTGGGTTGCTCGATCTGTCTTTGGTGTGTTCCACAGCACGGTGGTAGTGCCACACTACACGATGAAACGTAGAAAATAGGTGCAGGAGTAGGCCATTCGGCCCTTTGAGCCTGCACCACCATTCAATAAGATCAGTACCCTTCTCCTGCTTTCTCTCCATACCCCTTGATCCCCTTAACCGTAAGAGCCATATCTAACTCCCTCTTGAATATATCCAATGAACTGGCATCAACAACCCTCTGTGGTAGAGAATGCCACAGGTTAACAATTCTCTGAGTGAAGAGGTTTCTCCTCATCTCAGTCCTAAATGGCTTACCCCTTATCCTTAGACTGTGTCCCCTGGTTCTGGATTTCCCCAACATCGGGAACATTCTTCCTGCATCTAAATTGTTCAGTCCCGTCAGAATTTTATATGTTTCTATGAGATCCCTTTTCATCCTTCTAAACTCCAATGAATACAGGCCCAGTCGATCCAGTCTCTCCTCATATGTCAGTCCTGTCATCCCAGGAATCAGCCTGATGAACCTTCGCTGCATTCCTTCAATAGCAAGAACATCCTTCCTCAGATTAGGAGACCAAAACGGAACACAATATTCCAGGTGAGGCCTCACCAAGGCCCTGTACAACTGCAGTATGACTTCCCTGCTCCTATACTCAAATCCCCTAGCTATGAAGGCCAACACATCATTTGCCTTCTTCACTACCTGCATGCCAACTTTTAATGACTAATGTACCATGACACCCAGGTCTCGTTGCGCCTTCCCTTTTCCTAATCTGCCGCCATTCAGATAATATTCTGCCTTCGTGTTTTTGCCACCAAAGTGGATAACCTCACATTTATCCACATTATATTGCATTTGCCATGCATTTGCCCACTCACCTAACCTGTCCAAGTCATCCTGCGGCCTCTTAGCGTCCTCCTCACAGCTCACACCTCCACCCAGCTTAGTGTCATCTGCAAACTTGGAGATTCCTCAATCTAAGTCATTAATGTATATTGTAAATAGCTGGGGTCCCAACACTGAGCCCTGCGGCACCCCACTAGTCACTGCCTGCCATTCTGAAAAGGATCCGTTTATCCCGACTCTCTGCTTCCTGTTTGCTAACCAGTTCTCCATCCACGTCAGTACATTACCCCCAATACCCCAAGTCTTTTGAAAGTCCAAATACACCACATCCACTGGTTCTTCCTTGTCCACTCTACTAGTTACATACTCAAAAATGTCTAGAAGATTTGTCAAGCATGATTTCCCCTTCATAAATCCATGCTGACTTGGACCGATCCTGTCACTGCTTTCCAAATGCGCTGCTATTTCATCTTTAATAATTGATCCCAACATTTTCCCCACTACTGATGTCAGGCTACCTGGTCTATAATTACCCATTTTCTTTCTCTCTCCTTTCTTAAAAAGTGGTGTTACATTAGCTATCCTCCAGTCCATAGGAACTGATCCAGGGTCAATAGACTGTTAGAAAATGATCACCAATGCATCCACTATTTCTAGGGCCACTTCCTTAAGTACTCTGGGATGCAGACTATCAGGCCCTGGGGATTTATCGGCCTTCTATCCCATCAATTTTCCAAACACAATTTCCCGCCTAATAAGGATTTCCTTCAGTTCCTCCTTCTCACTAGACCCTCGGTCCCCTAGTACTTCCGGAGGTTATTTGTGTCTTCCTTCGTGAAGACAGAACCAAAGTATTTGTTCAACTGGTCTGCCATTTCTTTGTTCCCCATTATAAATTCACCTGAATCTGACTGCAAGGGACCTACGTTTGTCTTCACTAATTTTTTTCTCTTCACGTATCTATGGAAACTTTTGTAGTCAGTTTTTATGTTCCTCTCGTACACTATTTCCCCCCTCCTAATTAAACCCTTTGTCCTCCTCTGCTGAATTCTAAATTTCTCCCAATCCTCAGCTTTGCTGCCTTTTCTGGCCAATTTATATGCCTCTTCCTTGGATTTAATACTATCCTTAATTTTTCTTGTTAGCCGCTGTTGAGCCACCTTCCCCTTTTTATTTTTACTCCAGACAGGGCTGTACAATTGTTGAAGTTCATCCATGTGATCTTTAAATGTTTGCCATTGCCTACGGTGTCCTCACAGTAAAGCTCAGATTTTGTCTTGACAATAACTATGTGCTGGCTATTTATACCAATGTTAGCGTGGACAGATGTGTTTGTGATAGGTAGGTTGGTGATGACAAGGTCGAGTATACTGCTTCCTTTATATTGGTTCCCTCACCACCTGACCCAGGCCTAGTCTGGCATCTATGTCCTTCAGAAATCAGCCTGTGGGGTACTATTGAACCATCATCATCATCGGCAGTCCCTCGGGGTCGAGGATGACTTGCTTCCACACTAAAAATGAGTTCTCAGGTGACTGATGAGTCCAATGCGGGACCTGCAGTCTCTGTCACAGGTGGGGCAGACGGTGGTTGAAGGAATGGGTGGGTGGAGTGCCCGAGTTGCTGCGCGCTCCTTCCGCTGTCTACACTTGGCTTCATCTTACTCTCGGCGATGAGACTCGAGGTTTTCAGCGCCTTCCCGGATGCTTCTCTTCCACTTTGGGCGGTCTTGGGCTAGGGATTCCCAGGTGTCGGTAGGGATGTTGCACTTTTTCAAGGAAGCTTTGAGGGTGTCCTTGAAGCGTTTCCTCTATCCACCTGGGGTTCGCTTGCTGTGTCGAAGCTCCGAGTATAGCGCTTGTTTTGGGAGTCTCGTGTCAGGCATACGGTTGATGTGGCCCACCCAATGGAGCTGATCGAGCATGGTCAATGCTTCGATGCTGAGGATGTTGGTCTGAGCGAGAACACTGACCAATGGATCTTGCAGGATCGTGCAGAGGCAATGCTGGTGATACTTCTCCAGCGTTTTGAGATACCTGCTGTATATAGTCCATGTCTCTCAGCCATATAGGAGGACAGGTATCACTACTGCTCTGTGCTGGTTGGTGCCGGTTTTGAGGTCCTGGTCTTCAAGCACTCTCTTCCTCAGGCGACCAAAGGCTGCACTGGCACACTGAAGGCGGTGTTGGACCTCGTCGTCGATGTCTGTTCCCAAGATATGAAAAATGGATCACGTTGTCCAAGGTCTCATCGTGAATTTTGATAACCGCCGGGCAAGAGCTGTGTGGCGGGGGCCAGTTGGTAGAGGACCTTTGTCTTATGGATGTTTAGTATAAGGCCTAGGCCCTCGTACACCTCAGTGAAGGTGTTGACGATGGCTTGGAGTTCGGCCTCCGAATGTGCATGGACGCAAGCGTCATCAGCATAGTATAATTCAATGACAGAGGATGGAACGACCTTAGATCTAGCCTGGAGGCGATGGAGGTTGAACAGATTCCCGTTTATCCTGTAATTTAGCTTCACTCCAGTGGGGAGCTTACTGAGGGTGAGATGGAGCATTTCAGCAAGGAAGATCGAGAAGATGACACAGCCTTGCTTGACCCCAGTCCGAACGTGAATTGGGTCTGCGGTGGATCCGTTGGTCAGGATCGCAGCTTGCTTGTCATTGTGGAGCAGGTGGAGGATGGTAACAAACTTTTGGGGGCAGTCGAACCGGAGGAGGACGCTCCATAATCTCTCACGATTGATGGTGTTGAAGGCCTTTGTGAGGTCAAAGTCCATGTACAAGGGTTGGTGCTGTTCCCTGCATTTCTCTTGTAATTGCCGCGCAGTGAAGATCATGTCCGTTGTGCCCTTTAGTGGGCGGAATCCGTATTGCGACTCAGGGAGAAGACGGTTGAGGAGGATTCTTGCGATGACTTTCCCTGAGGCCGACAGCAGGGAAACTCCTCTGTAGTTACCACAATTAGACTTGTCACCTTTTCTTGAAGATGGTCACAATTACGGCATCTCTGAGATCTCCTGGCATGCCCTCAATCTTCCAGTGAAGAGAAATGAGGTCACGTATTCCCACCAATAGTGCTTCTCCACCATGTTTAGTGCTTCGACGGGAATTCGATCTGTTCCTGAAGCCTTGTTCTTCATCTGTCGGATGGCCTTCTCTACCTCGTAACGGGTTGGGGTTGTGCTGAGATGGTGACGGGTAGCATGCTGCAAGATGGAGTCGAGAACACTCATGTCGAAGACAAAGTCTCAATTAAGGAGATCTTCGAAGTGTTCCTTCCAGCGGGCACTGACTGCCTTTCTGTCCTTGATGACTGCCTCTCCATTTTTGGCCAGCAGTGGGGTAGGGCCTTGGGTGCTTGGGCCGTAGGTGGTCTTGACTGCGCTAAAGAATCCTCGCAAATCATGGTTGTCGGCTGGCTGCTGGATCTCGTGCACTTTCTCCACCCACCATCTGTTCTTTAGGTCATGGTTTTTTTGTTGAACCTCGACCGTCAGCCGTCTGTAGAGCTGCTTTCTTGCTGTTGAGTTATTGCTGCTGTTTCCAGTTCCTGGGACATTGGAACCGGTTCTGTGGGAGGTGGGACCAATACAAACCGGACGGTCTGCACCTGGGCAGGACTGGAACCAATGTCCTAGGGGGGGTGTTTGCTAGTGCAGTTGGGGAGCGGTTAAACTAATATGGCAGGGGGATGCGAACCTATGCATGGAGACAGAGGGAAGTAGAATGGGGACAGAAGCAAAAGCTGGAAAGGAGAAAAGTAAAAGTGGAGGACAGAGAGATCCAAGGCAAAAATCAAAAAGGGCCACATTACAGCAAAATTCTAAACGGGCAAAGTGTGTTAAAAAGACAAGCGTGAAGGCTCTGTGCCTCAATGCGAGGAGTATTCGTAATAAGGTGGACGAATTAACTGCACAGGCAGCAATAAATGAATATGATATAATTGGCATCACGGAGACATAGCTCCAGGGTGACCAAGGCTGGGAACTCAACATCCAGGGGTATTCAATATTCAGGAAGGATAGACAGAAAGGAAAAGGAGGTGAGGTAGCGTTGCTGGTTAAAGAGGAAAGTAACGCAATATTAAGGAAGGACATTAGCTTGGATGATGTAAAATCTGCATGGGTGGAGCTGCGGAATACCAAAGGGCAGAAAACGCTAGTGGGAGATGTGTACAGCCCACCAAACAGTAGTAGTGTGTTGGGGACAGCATCAAACAAGAAATTAGGGATGCATGCAAAAAAGGTACAGCAGTATGGGCGACTTTAATCTACATATAGATTGGGCTAACCAAACTGGTAGCAATGCGGTGGTGGAGGATTTCCTGGAGTGCATTAGGAATGGTTTTCTAGACCAATATGTCGAGGAACCAACTCGAGAGCTGGCCATCCTAGACTGGGCGATGTGTAATGAGAGAGGACTAATTAGCAATCTTGTTGTGCTAGGCCCCTTGCGGAAGAGTGACCATAATATGGTAGAATTCTTTATTAAGATGGAGAACGACACAGTTAATTCAGAGACTAGGGTCCTGAACTTAAGAAAAGGTAACTTCGATGGTATGAGGCATGAATTGGCTAGAGTAGAATGGCAAATAATACTTAAAGGGTTGACGGAGGATAGGCAATGGCAAACATTTAAAGATCCCATGGACGAACTTCAACAATTGAATATCCCTGACTGGAGTAAAAATAAAACGGGCAAGTGGCTCAACCCTGGCTAACCAGGGAAATTAAGGCTAGTGTTAAATCCAAGGAAGAGGCATATAAATTGGCCAGAAAAAGCAGCAAAACTGAGGACTGGGAGAAATTTACAATTCAGCGGGGGAGGACAAAAGGTTTAATTAGGAGGGAGAAAATAGAGTATGAGAGGAAGTTTGCCGGGAACATAAAAACTGACTGCAAAAGCTTCAATACATATGTGAAGAGAAAAAGATTAGTGAAGACAAACGTAGGTCCGTTGCAGTCAGATTCAGGTAAATTTATAATGGGAAACAAAGAAATGGCAGACCGGTTGAACAAATACTTTGGTTCACGAAGGAAGACACAAATAACCTTTCAGAAGTACTAGGGGACCGAGGGTCTAGTGAGAAGGAGGAACTGAAGGATATCCTTATTAGGTGGGAAATTGTGTTAGGGTAATTGATGGGATTGAAGGCCGATAAATCCCCGGGGCCTGATAGTCTGTATCCCAGAGTTCTTAAGGAAGTGGCCATAGAAATAGTGGATGCATTGGTGATCATTTTCCAACAGTCTATCGACTCTGGATCAGTTCCTATGGACTGGAGTGTAGCTAATGTAACCCCACTTTTTAAAAACGGAGAGAGAAAGAAAACGGGTAATTATAGACCGGTTAGCCTGACGTCAGTGGTGGAGCAAATGTTGGAATCAATTATTAAAGATGGAATAGCAGCGCATTTGGAAAGCAGTGACAGGATCAGTCCAAGTCAGCATGGATTTATGAAAGGGAAATCATGCTTGACAAATCTAGACATTTTTGAGTATGTAACTGGTAGAGTGGACATGGGAGAGCCAGTGGATGTGGTGTATTTGGACTTTCAAAAGGCTTTTGACAAGGTCCCATACAAGAGATTGGTGTGCAAAATCAAATTGGGGGTAATGTACTGATATGGATGGAGAACTGGTTAACAGACAGGAAGCAGAGAGTCGGGATAATCTGATCCTTTTCAGAATGGCAGGCAGCGACTAGTGGAGTGCCGCAGGGCTCAGTGCTGGGACCCCAGCTCTTTACAATATACATTAATGATTTGGATGAAGGAATTGAGTGCAATATCTCCAAGTTTGCAGATGACACTAAACTGAGTTGGCAGTGTGAGCTGTGAGGAGGACGCTAAGAGGCTGCAGGGTGACTTGAACAGGTTAGGTGAGTGGGCAAATGCATGGCAGATGCAGTATAATGTGGATAAATGTGAGGTTATCCACTTTGGTGGCAAAAACACGAAGGCAGAATATTATCTGAATGGCAGCAGATTAGGAAAAGGGAAGGTGCAATGAGACCTGGGTCTCATGGTTCATCAGTCATTGAAAGTTGGCATGCAGGTACAGCAGGCGGTGAAGAAGGCAAATGGTATGTTGGCCTTCATAGCTAGGGGATTTGAGTATAGGAGCTGGGAGGTCTTGCTGCAGCTTTACAGGGCCTTGGTGATGCCTCACCTGGAATATTGTGTTAAATTTTGGTCTCCTAAACTGAGGAACGACGTTCTTGCTATTGAGAGAGTGCAGCGAAGGTTCACCAGACTGATTCCCGGGATGGCAGGACTGACATAGGAGAGACTGGATCAACTGGGCCTTTATACACTGGAGTTTAGAAGGATGAGAGGGGATCTCATAGAAACATATGAGATTCTGACGGGACTGGACAGGTTAGATGTGGGAAGAATGTTCCCGATGTTGGGGAAATCCAGACCAAGGGGACACAGTCTAAGGATAAGGGGTAGGCCATTTAGGACTGAGATGAGGAGAAACTTCTTCACAGAGTTGTTATCCTGTGGAATTCCCTGTCACAGAGAGTTGTTGATGCCAGTTCATTGGATATATTCAAGAGGGAGTTAGATATAGCCCTTACAGCGAAAGGGATCAAGGGGTATGGAGAGAAAGCAGGAACTTGGTACTGAGGGAATGATCAGCCATGATCTTATTGAATGGTGGTGCAGGCTCGCAGGGCCGAATGATCTACTCCTACACCGATTTTCTATGTTTAAGAATGCCTTGCACTTAGAACATAAAAACATAAGAATTAGGAACAGGAGTAGGCCATCTAGCCCCTCGAGCCTGCTCCGCCATTCAACAAGATCATGACTGATCTGGCCGTGGACTCAGCTCCACTTACCTGCCCGCTCCCCGTAATCCTTAATTCCTTTATTGGTTAAAAATCTATCTATCTGTGATTTGAATACATTCAATGAGCTAGCCTCAACTGCTTCCTTGGGCAGAGAATTCCACAGATTCACAACCCTCTGGGAGAAGAAATTCCTTCTCAACTCGGTTTTAAATTGTCTCCCCCGTATTTTGATGCTGTGCTCCCTAGTTCTAGTCTCCCTGACCAGTGGAAACAACCTCTCTGCCTCTATCTTGTCTATCCCTTTCATTATTTTAAATGTTTCTATAAGATCCCCCCTCATCCTTCTGAACTCCGAGTAAAGACCCAGTCTACTCAATCTATCATCATAAGGTAACCCCCTCATCTCCGGAATCAGCTTAGTGAATCGTCTCTGTAGCCCCTCCAAAGCTAGTATATCCTTCCTTAAGTAAGGTGACCAAAACTGCACGCAGTACTCCAGATGCGGCCTCACCAATACCCTATACAGTTGCAGCAGGACCTCCCTGCTTTTGTACTCCATCCCTCTCGCAATGAAGGCCAACATTCCATTCGCCTTCCTGATTACCTGTTGCACCTGCAAACTAACTTTTTGGGATTCATGCACAAGGACCCCAGGTCCCTCTGCATCGCAGCATGTTGTAATTTCTCCCCATTCAAATAATATTCCCTTTTACTTTTTTTTTCCAAGGTGGATGACCTCACACTTTCCGACATTGTATTCTATCTGCCAAACCTTAGCCCTCTTGCTTAACCTATCTAAATCTCTTTGCAGCCTCTCTCTGTCCTCTACACCACCCGCTTTCCCACTAATCTTTGTGTCATCTGCAAATTTTGTTACACTACACTCTGTCCCCTCTTCCAGGTCATCTATGTATATTGTAATCATACAATTCTGTCTATTGTGCTTAGCCTTAACATTGGAACTATACAAACTTATTTGGGCTAAATTTGTTTAGATTTAGCATATCCTGTTTTTGCCACCAAAGTGGATATCCTCACATTTATCTACATTATACTGCATCTACCATGCATTTGCCCACTCACCTAACCTGTCCAAGTCATCCTGCAGCCTCTTAGCATCCTCCTCACAGCTCACACCACCACCCAGCTTAATGTCATCTGCAAACTTGGAGATATTACATTCAATTCCTTCGTCTAAATCATTAATGTATATTGTAAATTGCTGGGGTCCCAGTACTGAACCTTGCGGTACCACACTAGTCACTGCCTGCCAATCTGAAAAGGACCCGTTTGTTCCTACTCTTTGCTTCCTTTCTGCCAACCAGTTCTCTATCCACGTGATTACATTACACCCAATACCATGTGCTTTAATTTTGCACACTAATTTCTTGTGTGGGACCTTGTCAAAAGCCTTTTGAAAGTCCAAATACACCACATCCACTGGTTCTCCCTTGTCCACTCTACTAGTTACATCCTTAAAAAATTCTAGAAGACTTGTCAAGCATGACTTCCCTTTCATAAATCCATGCTGACTTAGACTGATCATGTCACCGCTTTCCAAATGCGCTGCTATTATATCTTTAATAATTGATTCCAGCATTTTCCCATTACCAATGTCAGGCTAACTGGTCTATACTTCCCTATTTTCTCTCCCTCCTTTTTTAAAAAGTGGGGTTGCATTAGCTACCCTCCAATCCATAGGAACTGATCCAGAGTCTATAGAATATTGGAAAATGACCACCAATGCATCCACTATTTCTAGGGCCACTTCCTTAAGTACTCTGGGATGCAGACTATCAGGCCCTGGGGATTTAGCGGCCTTCAATCACATCAATTTCCCTAACACAATTTGCTGACTAATAAGGATTTCCTTCAGTTCCTCCTTCTCGCTCGACCCTCGGTCCCCTCTTATTTTCGGGAGGTTTTTGTGTCTTCCTTAGTGAAGACAGAACCAAAGTATTTGTTCAATTGGTCTGTCATTTCCTGTTCCCCATTATGAATTCACGTGATTCTAACTGCAAGGGCCCTGCATTAATCTTCACTAATCTTTTTCTCTTCACACATCTATAGAAGTTTTTGCAGTCAGTTTTTATGTTCCCTGCAAGCTTACTCTCGTACTCTATTTTCCCCCTCCTAATTAAACCATTAGTCCTCCTCTGCTGGATTCTAAATTTCTCCCAGTCCTCAGGTTTGCTGCTTTTACTGGCCAATTTATATGCCGCTTCCTTGGATTTAACACTATCCCTAATTTCCCTTGTTAGCCACGGTTGAGCCACCTTCCCCGTTTTATTTTTATGCCAGACAGGGATGCACAATTGTTGTTGTTCATCCATGTGATCTTTAAATATCTGCCATTGCCTATGAACCGTCAGCCCTTTAAGTATCATTTGCCAGTCTATCCTAGGCAATTCACGTCGCATCGAAGTTACCTTTCTTTAAGTTCAGGACCCTAGTCTCTGAATTAACTGTGTCACTCTCCATCTTAATGAAGAATTCTACCATATTATGGTCACTCTTCCCCAAAGGGCTTCGCACGACCAGATTGTTAATTAGTCCTCTCTCATTACACAAGACCCAGTCTAGGATGGCCTGCTCTCTGGTTGGTTCCTCGACATATTGGTCTCGAAAACAATCCCTTATACACTCCAGGAAATCCTCCTCCACAGTACTGCTACCAGTTTGGTTAGCCCAATCTATATGTAGATTAAAGTCACCCATGATAACTGCCGTACACTTATTGCACGCGTCCCCAACTCCCACTAACATTTTCTGTCCTTTGGTGTTTCGTAGTTCGACCCATATAGATTCTGTTATGTCTTGAATAAAGTGTCAGACTAGGTACTACAAGCTCAAAGTAAGTGTAACCGTAGTCCTTTATTGCAGATCTCAGAGTGCCTCTCCAGCCTTTGAGGCCTCCTTATATACAGGTGCTCCCAAAGGATTTGGGATCCCTTGGGACTCGAGGGGATAGGTCTTCTGGTGGTTAGACATATTAATTACAGGTTTACATACATAACACCCCACGCCCCCCCCCCCCCACCCCCCCCAAGTCAATAGTGCAACTATTTACAGTGTGAGTCGATCTGGGGCCTTCCTTTCCTTGGTTGATCGTCTCGGTGCAAATACTGGTGTTGGTGAATCGTTTGTTGGGCCTTCGCTGGGCTGCTGCGCAGTTGGCCTTGCTGGACTGCTGGGGGTGGTCAGCTTTGCTGGCCTGCTGCGGGTGATGGGTTCTGCTTCATGGTCAACCGCTGGGTCGGTTGCCACTTGTGTGTGTTGGAGGGTCAAAAAAGGTAGAACCTATTGTGGGTTGTTCTGGATAGTCCGTAAATCTGAGTTTGGTTTGATCCAAGTGTTTTCTGCAGGTTTGACCACAAACACCCTACTCCCTTCTTTGGCCAAAGCAGTGCCAGCAATCCACTTGGGACCTTGTCCATAGTTCAACATAAATACAGGATCGTTTACTTCAATTTTGCGTGACACATTTGCGCGATGATGATATGTATTCTGTTGAAGCCGCCTGCTCTCTACCTGTTCTTGTAGATCAGGGTGGACTAACAAGAGCCTTGTCTTTAAGTGCCCTTTTCATGAGCAGTTCAGCGGGAGGGAACCCGGTGAGCGAGTGGGGTCTTGTGCGGTAACTGAGCAAGACTCGGGATAAGCGAGTCTGCAGTGAGCCTTCAGTTACCCTTTTCAAGCTCTGCTTGATTGTTTGAACTGCTCGTTCTGCCTGACCATTGGAAGCTGGCTTAAACGGGGCAGACGTGACATGTTTGATCCCATTGCGGGTCATGAACTCCTTGAATTTGGTACTGGTAAAGCACGGCCCATTGTCACTTACAAGGACATGACGCAGGCCGTGCGTGGTAACCATAGCCCGTAGGCTTTCAATGGTGGCAGCGGATGTGCTTGCCAACATTATCATACATTCAATCCATTTGAAGTATGCATCTACAACCACTAAAAACATTTTTCCCAAGAATGGGCCTGCATAGTCGACATGAACCCTAGACCATGGTTTGGAGGGCCAAGACCATAAACTTAGTGGCGCCTCCCTTGGGTGCATTGCTTAACTGGGAACATGTATTACATTTGTGCACACAGGACTCTTAAGTCTGCATCGATACCGGATCACCACACGTGGGATCTGGCTATCGTTTTCATCATTACATTGCCTGGATGGGTACTGTGGAGATCACTAATGAAAGTGTCCCTGCCCTTTTTTGGCACAACTACCCGATTGCCACATAGGAGGCAGTCTGCCTGTATAGACATTTCATCTTTGCGCCGCTGGTACAGCTTTATTTCTTTCTGCATCTCTTAACAGGGCACTAGAGCAACTCCCGTGGAGCACACTATTTTTTTACTGGGGACAGTAAGGAGTCCTGGCTTGTCACTCCCGAATGCTTCCATTACCATAACTAAATCTGCAAGCTGTGTCATCTCCACCCCGGTGGTGGGCAATGGTAGCCTACCAAGAGCATCGGCACAGTTTTCTGTGCCTTACCTGTGGAGGATGGCATAGTTGTATGTGGACAACATGAGTACCCATCTCTGGATGCGGGCCGATGCATTCATATTTATGCCCTTATTTTCAGAAAAGAGGGAAATGAGCGGCTTATGATCAGTTTCCAATTCAAATTTGAGCCTGAACAGATATTGATGCATTTTCTTTACCCAGTAAACACATGCTAATGCTTCTTTTTCGATCATACTGCAGGCCCTCTCGGCCTTAGACAGACTTCTGGATGCATAAGCAGCCGGTTGCAATTTTCCAAATTCATTAGCTTGTTGCAATACACACCCGATCCTGTAAGACGACGCATCACATGCTAGTTCCAAACGTTTACATGGATCGTACAACACAAGCAATTTGTTTGAACATAACTTCCTAGCTTTCTCAAAGATATTTTCTTGGCTTTTACCCCATACCTATTCATCTCCCTTACGGAGTAGAGAGTGCAAGGGTTCTAGCAATGTGCTAAGACCCGGTCGGAAGTTACCAAAATAGTTCAGGAGTCCTAGAAACTACTGCAGCTCCATCACGTTCTGTGGTCTCGGTGCGTTCTTGATTGCCTCCGTCTTTGAATCGGTGGGCCTGATGCCGTCCGCCGTGATTCTTCTCCCCAGGAACTCTACTTCAAGCGCCAAGAAAACGCACTTCGAGCATTTTAGCCTGAGCCCCACACGATTAAGCTGACTAAGAACCTCCTCCAGGTTCTGCAGGTGCTCGACAGTGTCTCGACCTGTAACCAAGATGTCATCCTGGAAGACCACGGTGCGTGGGACCGACTTCAAGCTTTCCATGTTCCTCTGGAATATCACCACGGCCGATCAAATCCCAAACGGGCATCTGTTGTAAACGAAAAGACCTTTGTGCGTGTTGATGCAGGTGAGGCCTTTCGAAGATTCCTCCAGCTCTTGCGTCATGTAGGCCGAGTCAAGTCCAGCTTCGTGAACGTTTTCCCGCCCGCCAACGTCGCAAATAGGTCATCTGCCTTTGGTAGCGGGTATTGATCCTGCAGCGAGAAACGATTGAAATTTACTTTGTAATCACCAGAGATTTTGACAGTGTCCTCTCCCTTGAGGACTATAATGATCGGACTGGCCCACTCATTGAATTCGATCGGCGAAATGATGCCCTCTCGTTGCAGCCTGTCCAGCTCGATCTCCACCCTCTGTCTCATCATGTAAGGTACCGCTCTCGCCTTGTGATAGATGGGTCGTGCCCCCGGAATCAAATGGATCTGCACTTTTGCTCCTTGGAACTTCCCGATGCCTGGTTCGAACAGCGAGGGGAACTTGCTTAGGACCTGGGCACATGAGGTGTTGTCGACGGACGAAAGCGCTCGGACGTCATCCCAGTTCCAGCGTATCTTTCCCAGCCAGCTCCTGACAAAACAGCGTGGGGCCATCGCCCGGTACCACGCAGAATAGTAAATCATGCACCGCTCCATCGTAGGAGACCTTTACGGTAGCACTGCCAATTACGGGAATCAATTCCTTTGTGTACGTTCTGAGTTTGGCATGAATGTGGGTCAGGACTGGCCTTGAAGCCTTGTTGCACCACAACTTATCGAAAGTGTTTTTGTTCATTATGGACTGGCTTGCGGCCATGTCCAGCTCCATGGACACTGGGAGCCCATTTAATTCAACCTTCAGCATTATTGGGGGGACACTTTGCGGTAAATGTGTGCACCTCATATACCTCTGCCTCCTCGGTCTGAGGCTCTGGTTCATCATCATCCACTGTGGATCTGTCCTCCTCTGCTACGTGGTGGTTTGCAGAATTAGCAGGGTTTACAGCTCGCCTGCACATACGTTGGAGGTGTCCCATTGTTACACAGCCCTTGCAAATGTATCCTTTGAAGCGGCATGAATAGAATCGATGATCACCCCCCGCAGCGCCAACAAGGTGTTAATGGCTTTGTATTCACCACCCTTAATGGCGGACTCTGAGTCATCTGCGGACGTGCAGCTACAGGCGTGTAAGTCCTGCCATGTACATATTGATTCGAAAACAACGTTACTTTGTTCACAGTACTTGCAGCAGCACTAGTGTGCTGGGAAATTTGTTTGGTATTGTCACTGGTGGAGATAAACGCCTGGGCTATCGCTATGGCTTTACTCAAGTTTGGGGTCTCTCCAGTCAAAAGTTAGCAAAGTATTACTTCATGGCCAACGCCAAGTACAAAGAAGTCCCTGAGCATATGCTCCAAGTGTCCTTCAAATTCGCAATGTCCTGCAAGGCGCCTTAGCTCGGCGACGTAGCTCGCCACTTCCTGGCCTTCAGACCTCTTGTACGTGTAGAACCGATACCTCGCCATCAGAGCATTTTCCTTCGGGTTTAGATGCTCCCGGACCAGTGTGCACAACTCATCGTACGACTTGTCTGTGGGTTTCGCTGGAGTGAGCAGGTTTTTCATGAGGCCATACGTTGATGACCCGCAAACGGTGAGGAGGATCGCCCTTTGTTTGGCAGCGTTCGCTTCTCCTTCCAGCTCGTTGGCCACAAAGTATTGATCAAGTCGCTCCACGAAGGTTTCGCAATCATCTCCCTCCGAAAATTTCTCCAGGATGCCCACAGTTCTCTGCATTGTTGCGGTGGGGTTCGTCATCTGTATCTCATCGCCAGTTGTTATGTCTTGAATGAAGAGTCAGACTAGGTACTGCAAGCTCAAAGTAAGTGTGATCGTAGTCCTTTATTGCAGATCTCAGAGTGCCTCTTCAGCCTGTGAGGCCTCCTTATATGCAGGTGCTCCCAAGGGATTGTGAGATCCCTTGGGACTTCAGGGGATAAGCCCTCTGGTGGTTAGATATGGTAATTACAGGTTTACATACATAACAGATTCCACATCATCCAAGCTAATGTCCTTCCTTACTATTGCGTTAATCTCTTTAACCAGTAATGCTACCCCACCTCCTTTTCCTTTCTGTCTATCCTTCCTGAATATTGAATACCCCTGGATGTTGAGTTCCCAGCCTTGGTTATCCTGGAGCCATGTCTCCGTAATCCCAATTACATCATATCCGTTAACAGCTATCTGCGCAGTTAATTCATCCACCTTATTACGAATGCTCCTCGCATTGAGACTCAGAGCCTTCAGGCTTGTCTTTTTAACACTCTTTGTCCTTTTAGAATTATGTTGTAATGTGGCCCTTTTTGATTTTTGTCTTTGATTTCTCTGCCCTCCACTCTTGTTTTTCTCCTTGCCAAGGCAAGTTGGATCCAACATTTGGCTCAGTGGCAGAGAGCAAAGGGTATTGGTGGACAGATGTTTTTGTGACTGGAAAGCTGTTTCCAGTGGGGTTCTGCATGGATCAGTGCTAGGTCCCTTGCTTTTTGTGGTATTCATCAATGATTTAGACTTGACTGCAGGGGGAATGATTAAGAAGCTTGTAGATGATACAAAATTGGCCATGTGGTTGATACTGAGAAAGAAAACTGTAGACTGTAGGAAGATATCAATGGACTGGTCAGGTCGGCAGAAAAGTGGCAAATGGAATTCAGTCTGGAGGTAATGCATTTGGGGAGGGAAGGGAATACACAATATATGGTAGGATACTGAGAAGTGTAGAGGAACGGGGGACCTTGGAGCACATGTCCACGGATCCCTGAAGGTAACAGGCCAGGTACATAAGGTTGATAAGAAGGCATGTGGGATGCTTTCCTTTATTAGCCGAGGCGCAGAATATACGAGCAGCGAGGTTATGCTTGAACTTTATAAAACACTGCTTAGACCACAGCTGGAGTACTGTGTACAGCTCTGGTCACTACATTGCAGGAAAGATGTGATTGCATGAGAGACGGTACAGAGGAGATTTACGAGGATGTTGCCAGGCCTGGAGGATTTTAGCTATGAGGAAAGATTTGATAGACTCGGCTTTTTTCTTGAGAACAGAAGAGTCTAAGAGGAGACTTGATTGAGGTGTATAAAATTCTCAGGGGCCAAGATAGAGTAGATAGGAAGGACCTATTGCCCCGAGCAGAGAGGTCAATAACCAGGGGGCATAGATTTAAAGTAATTGGTAGAAGGATTGGAGGAGCGTTCAGGAGAGCTTTTTTCAGCCAGAGGATGGTGGGGGTCTGGAACTCACTGCCTGAAAGGGTGGTAGTCACATTTAAAAAGTACTTGGATATGCACTTGAAGTCCCGCAACCTACAGGACCAAGAGCTGGAAAATGGGATGAGGCTGGATAGCTCTTTTTCGGCCGGCACAGACACGGGTCGAATGGCTTCCTTCTGTACCGTAAATTTCTATGATTCTATGCTGATTTCTATCTTGCATTTCACTTTCTAGGCATTTGCTGAAGCTGCTGATCAAACTAGTGACATTATTCAGAAAGACCAAGCACCTTTTGCAGTAAAGAATTCCCTTGGACTTGCTGCTACAATTTATCCTAGTGATTCATTTATCGTCATTGATAAAAATCCCCCAAAAACGACTTATGAACTTGAAGATGGAGAAGTTCTCAGAATGGATTACCAACGAACGAAGAATGAAAAGGAGCAGATGTCAAACCTGACGAATGCGAGCAGCAAATTGTTTTATATTTCACTGAGTAAGTGCATTCTATTCCTGTAAAGAAACTATTGAGGGGGTAAATGCGGGTTCATTATTTATTTAATTGTGACGTGACCACCTTTGTGACATGGTTGGCTCTAATTGAAGACTTGTCTTGAAAATGTTCAAACTATTTGATATCACTATAAAATATGTTTTGTATTTAGTAATATTAACATCACAATTGAGAAAAGATGGCATTTTGGGATGATTAAAAAGCTTTATAATGATGTAATCAGAATCAATTTGCATTATACCCTCCAATTTAATTCCCATTAAAATGAAAATAGATGTTTAATTATAAACATTCTCAGTACTTCTCTAATATGTGGTATAAAAGAGCATGTGATTATGAGCTGTGGAATATGATCAAAATCTAATTTGTGCCACTGACAGTAAATATTTTGTATCGGTCTTCACAGTAGAAGACACTAAAAACATCCCAATAGTGGATAATCAAGGGGCTGTAGGGAGGGAGGATCATAGTGATTGTATTATCACTAACGAAGGAGTACTCGGTAAAATAATGGATCTAAAGGCGGAAAGTCCCCTGGACCTGATGGCTTACATCCTAGGGTCTTAAAAGAGGTGGCTGCGGAGATAGTGGATCATTGGTTGTAATCTCCAAAATTCCCTGGATTCTGGGGCGGTCCCAGCAGATTGGAAAACCACAAATGTAACCCCCCCCTATTTAAAAAAAGTTGGGAAAATGCTGGAGTCCATTATTAAGGAAGCAGTAGCAGGGCATTTGGAAAAGCATGATTCAATCAAGCAGAGCCAGCATGGTTTTATGAAAGGGATATCATGTTTGACAAATTTGATGGAGTTCTTTGAGGATGTAACGAGCAGGGTCGATAAGGGGGAACCAGTGGATGTGATGTATTTGGATTTCCAGAAGGCATTCGGTAAGGTGCCACATAAAAGGTTACTACACAAGATAAAAGTTCACGGGGTTGGAGGTAATATATTAGCATGGAGATAGGATTTGCTAACTAACAGAAAACAAAAGAGTCGGGATAAATGGGACATTTTCCAGTTGTCAAATAGTGAGGTGCCGCAGGGATCAGTGCTGGGTCCTCAACAATTTACAATATACATTAATGACTTGGATGAAGGGACTGAGTGTAATGTAGCCAAGTTTGCTGATGATACCAGGATGGGTGGGAAAGCAAACTGAAGAGAACACAAAAAATCTGCAGAGGGATATAAACTGGCTAAGTGAGTAGGCAAAAATCTAGCAGATAGAGTATAATGTGAGAAAATGTGAGGTTATCCACTTCGGCAGAAAAAATAGAAAAGCAAATTACAATTGAAATGGAGAAAAATTGCAAAGTGTTGCAGTGGACCTGGGGGGTCCTTGTGCATGAAACACAAAAGGTGAGTATGCAGGTACAGCAAGTAATCAGGAAGGCAAATGGAATGTTGGCCTTTATTGCAAGGGGGATAGAATATAAAAGCAGAAGTCCTGCTACAACTGTATGACCACACCTGGAGTACTGCATATAGTTTTGGTCTCCGTATTTAAGGAAAGATATACTTGCATTGGAGGCTGTTCAGAGAAGGTTCACTAGGTTGATGCCGGAGATGACGGGGTTGACTTATGAAGATAGATTGAGTAGGTTGGGCCTATACTCATTGGAGTTCAGAAGAATGAGGTGTGATCTTATTGAAACATATAAGATAATGAGAGGGCTCGACAAGGTGGATGCAAAAAGGATATTTCCACTCGTAGGGGAAATTAAAACTAGGGGACATAGTCCCACAATAAGGGGCCGCCCATTTAAGACCAAGATGAGAAGGAATTTCTTCTCTCAGAGGGTTGTAAATCTATGGAATTCTCTGCCCCAGAGAGCTGTGGAGGCTGTGTCTTTGAATATATTTAAGGCAGAAATAGATGGATTTTTGAACGATAAGAGAGTAAAGGGTTATGAGGAGCGGGCAAGGAAGTGGAACTGAGTCCATGATCAGATCAGCCAAATGGCCTGCTCTTATTTCTTATGTTCTTATGTTCTTAAATCATGTAAAAGAATTTCTCTCAGCATTTTACAAAGTGGAGAATTGGACACTCAACAGGAAAAGAGAAATGAATGGAGAAAACAAAGTAACAAACAATGAGAGAGATTGAGATAGTCAAACAAATTGATTTTGGATGGATTTCCAAAGAGTAAGGAGATAGTGACTAAAAGGTCAGACTCCAATGAGGAAGCAGATAATAACAAAACCCAAGTGTAAGGAAAGGAGGAAGGTACATACTAGGTGAAGAAGCTAACTCATAGGCTGGAGGAATTTGAGAGATGAGAAACTTGAAACTAATTGAACATGAACTTCTGCAGCTCAACATAAACATGAGCTGTTACATGTGCAGATCTTCGTGCAAGAAAGATTTTGGCCTTGGACAAACTCATCATTCATGAAGTAGCATATCAGCCCAGTCGTTAGTTATGAATTGTATCTCTGTTCCTCATCCTGTATGCTTTGTATAAACACTGATGTTTATCTCCTGGTGGATATGAATATCTGACCGCTCAAATATCCTTTCATATAGTTAACATAAAGCTGTTATTTTTAAAATTGCGTAATTCTTCATTCATTCATTTCCATGTACTAATGAATAGTCCAAATCACATGATCGTTCCAATGGTATATATTATCTTCCTAAAAGAAAATGATCTCTTTACTGCTAACAACAACAACAATTATTTTTATTTGTATAGCAGCTTTAACATAGTGAAACGTCCAAAGGCGTTTCACAGAAGTATTATGAGACAACAAATTTGACACCGAGCCGCATAAGGAGAAATTAGGGTAGATGACCAAAAGCTTGGTTAAAGAGGAGCAGTTTGGAGCGCGAGGTTGGAGCTGTGGACAAATCAAAAAAAGCTAGCCACTGCAGCAGCAGAATCAACAATAGTCTTGAGAGGGCGACAAAATCAGAGTCATCAGAATGCAGGTAGATGATTAGTGGCATCTCTTGAAGTATGGTGGAGCCTAGTGGAGGGGTCGGGACCCAGGAGCGGGAGAAGCACAGGTCGGAAGCGGTGTGGAGGGGAGGTTGGAAGCGGCATGGAGGGGAGGTTGGGACCGGTGAGGAGAAGACGGACGAGGCACGAAGGAGCGGAGAGGTCAGAGCCCAGAGCTGGATCCGCGTGGACAAGACCAAGGGAAGGCACAGCACGGGCCAATAATGAGGCTGTGAGGGCGTGAGGCTCACATTGCGAACTATGAATTCCATGTGGAGAGCTCCTGTGGGAAAGAGGAAGGAAGGAGGACAGTAGGAGTATGTTTTGAGTTTATGTGCATCGGAGCCTGGTCTCCAGTTGTCTTGGATCCCCTTGCCACTGGACCAAGACTCCATCATGCCCGTGTGGTGGCTGGTGTGCAGCGGACACCTCATTTTAAAAGAATTCATGCATCTTCCACCATTTAAAATGAGTTCATCAGTCACCTGAGTACTCATTTTTGGTGTGGAAGCAAGTCATCCTCGATCCCGAGGGACTGCCGATGATGAGAATGATGGTTAAAGAGGTAGGTTTTAAGGAGTGTCTTGAAGGAGGAAAGAGGTGGAGAGGTTTAGGCAATGAATTCCAGAGCTTAGGGCCTCGGCAACAGAAGGCACGGCCGGCAGTAGTTGAGCGATTATAATCAGGGATGCTCAAGAGGGCAAAATTAGAGGAGCACAGACATCTCGGGGGAGTTCACAGATTTATTTGTCACCTCCCGGGAATAATGGAGAACCAAGGATCTAGCGAGAATGAGGAACTGAAAGAAATTAGTATTAGTAAAAAAGAAATACTGGAGAAATTAATGGGACTGAAAGCTGAAAAATCCCCTGGACCTGATGGCCGACATTCTTGGGTTTTAAAAGAGGTGGCTATAGAGATAGTGGATGCATTGGTTGCCATCTTCAAAATTCCATAGATTCTAGAACGGTTGCCATGGATTGGAAGGTAGCAAATGTAATCTCGCTATTTAAGAAAGGAGGGAAGAGAGAAAACAGGGAACTACAGACCAGTTAGCCTGATATCAGTAGTAAGGAAAATGCTAGAATCTATTGTTAAGGACATGGTAACAGGGTACTTAGAAAGTAATAATGGGATTGGGCAGAGTCAACAACAACTTTTATTTATATAGTGTATTTAACGTAGTGAAATGTCCCAAGGTGCTTCACAGGAGTATTATGACACACAAAATTTGACACCGAGCTTTGACGAATCTGTTAGAGTTTTTTGAGGTTTTAACTAGCATAATAGATATGAGGGAACCAGTGGATGTGATTTCATTTGGATTTTCAGAAGGCATTCGATAGGGTGCCACACAGAGAGGTTATTAAACAAAATTTGGCTCATGGGATTGGGAGTAATATACTCGCATGGATTGAGGATTAGTTAATGGACAGGAAACAGAGAGTAGGAATAAACGGGTCATTTTTGGGTTGGCAGGCTGCAACTAGTGGGGTACTGCAAGGATCAGTGCTAGGCTTCAGCTATTCACAATCAATATCAATTATTTGGATGAGGGGACCAAATGTAATGTATCCAAGTTTGCTGATGATACAAAGCTAAGTGGGAATGTAAGTTGTGGGGAGGGTACAAAGAGGCTTCAAGGGGATATAGACAAGCTAAGTGAGTGGACAAGAATGTGGTAATTGAAATATGTGCAGAAATGTGAAGTTATCCACTTTGGTCGGAAAAATAGAAAAGCAGAGTATTTTTTAAATGGTGTGAGATTGAGAAATGTTGGTGTTCAGAGGGACCTGGGTGACCTTTTACAAGAATCACTGAAAGTTAACATGCAGGTATAGCAAGCAATTAGGAAAGCAAATGGTATGTTGCCCTTTATTACAAGAGGATTTGAGAATAAGAGTAAAAACGCCTTCCTGCAATTATATAGGGCCCTCGTGAGACCACACTTGGATTATTGTGTACAGTTTTGGTCTCCTTATCTAAGGAAGGATATATACTTGTCATAGAGGGAGTGCAATGAAGGATCACCAAACTGATTGCTGGGATTATACGATTCTCCTATGAGGAGAGATTGAGTAGACAAAGGCCTACATTCTCTAGACTTTAGAAGAATGAGAGGTGATCTTATTGAAACATACAAAATTCTTACAGGGCTTGACAGGGTAGATGCAGGGAGCATGTTTTCTCTGGCTGGGGAGTATGGCCTCAAATTTGGCCTACCCGTTCTTTCGGTGCACTCACGTGAGATGCGCCGACTTCCTACGATCCAAATGGCACTAAAAAGATGTCCCCAGATTCTGGCCCCTCTGCCGGCTCTCCCAGGGCTTGGCGCGGCGTGGTGAGTCCATTGGGGGGGGCGGAGCGAGGGCCCTGCGCTTAAGAGTGCCAGCAGCTGTCCGCATACGCAGTAGAGCGTTCGCGCATGCGCAATAGTTCCTCCCATGATTATGATGATGCGTGCCTGCATCATGGGACCCAACATGTCCCGCCCCTATCCCGGGCCGAGTGGTCTGCCGCACAGGCCGGCCCACTGCCTTCCTGCGCTGAGGGCTACAAGAAACAGGTTGGATCGGGGCGGGGGGGGGCAAGAGTTTAGTTTGGGGTGGGGGGGCAGGGGAGAGGTGGAGAGTTTTGATGGGGCGGGGGGAAAGAGAGGGAGAGAGGAGAGTTTTGATCGGGGAGGGGAGGAGGAGGAGAGTTTTGATTTTGGGGGGAGGAGAGAGGAGAGTTTTGATGGGGGGTGGGGGAGGGTGTGATAACTGTGTAGCCAGTAATTTTAATGAGCTTACTCGAGACTTTCCTTAACCCTGTTGATGAAAATACTGTCCAATGAGCAGGAGGTACGTCTATTTTTTATTTGGATATTGAAAAAATTATGTAAATATATTTTGTTTCTTTACTATTATTTTTGTAGTTTAAGCTTCCATGAATGCTTCTGTTGTATAGTAAATTAGCTTTGCGAAGTTTGTCAGTCTTGTATAGCTGTTTGATCCTATTCACATTCTTTAGTCAAGTCATTAAGTACCTACCTGCGCTGATTTCTTAACTGTCCGCAAGGGTTTTCTGTGCGGCCACAAGTGGCCACATATGCTGGCCTAAGTTAGTTTGGAGCAACTATTAGCTATCCAAACTGGCTTAAATGGCCAAAACATTTGTAGGTGGCTGGTAACGCCCCCTTTTTGAAAAAAACTAAACTAAACTAAAAAAAATCCTAACTCACTTACACTGGCGCAAATTAAATGTGCAGAATGGGGATTTTTAAGATACTCCAGAAAAATCAAGTTGCTCAAAAAATTACGGAGCAACTCCTGGGCAATTTTGGGCCCATGTAGAACTAGGGATCATAGTTTCAATAAGGGATCGGCCATTTAGGACTGATTTGAGGTGAAATTTCTTCACTCAGAGGGTGATAAATCTTTGCACTTCTCTACCCCAGAGGGCTGTGGATACTCAGTCGTTGATATATTCAAGACAGAGATCACATTTTTGGATATATGGGGAATCAAGGGATATGGGGATAGTGTAAGAAAGTGGAGTTGAAGTTGAAGGTCAGAAGTAGAGCATTCATTTCATACTATTTTCCATGTAAGAAATTCCTACCAAAATGTATTTGAAATTAGCGGTTCCAATCTCTTAGTAACAATTTGCATTATATTGTTTTACTGACCCGGAATTTGCAATCAGCAGCAAACAAACGGCGCTAGCCGTTCATTACACTTACATTTGTCCACAGTTTTTCTATAGGTGTTTGCACTGTAACTTGCGGTAATTAGAAATCCAAAACAGAACGGTGTCCTGTATGGGGGATCTGGGACCTGTGTGAACAAGGCAAGCAACTGTGTATCTCCTTAACCAATCAGAATGATGAATTCTTACTGAGACACATTATGGGGGGAATTTTAACCATCAAAAAATGGGTGGGTTGAGATTGGGTGTGAGGTTAGAGTTACAAAAACTGAATCCTGACTCCAATCTGCCCACTTTCAGTTTTAATGAAGACAGGATAAGGGCAGGCAGCCATCCTGCTCCCAGCAGCGAGTCACCTGTTTAAATATTACAAGGAGGCTGGTATGCTTCATGGTGATCCAAAATTTCAAATTTAACTCTGGCTGGTTGGGTTTCCCAGGCCTCGGAGAACAAGCCAGGGTAAGGGAGGCAAGGAGCGCTGGATCCAGGATGTCTGTGCCTTTCCACTTACCTACTGGATCCAGTGCCCCTGCCTCACCCGCCCCCTGCGATCAGACCCCCCCCCCCCCCCCACCCCAACCCTTCCATTCTCCCTGTGACCTCCACCTCGAGTTCTCTGACTTCCACCCCATGAGGCCTCCGATCACCTCCTCCCATCCCCCCCCCCCCCCCCCGGCCTACGATCCCCCTCTGGCCTTCGATCCGCGACCCTCTGAAAAAGTAAAACAAAAGTTTAATATTTAATATTTTTAATTTTTAAAATCTTCAATAATTAAAATCTGAAGGAATTAGACTCCACACGTGTAAAAGTTCATTTTCAGTGCCAGGGAGGTTGTTTGTCAATAATTAAGACTTGCGCTTGAATGGACAAGCCCTAACTTTTTCTGGCATGTTTTGTGTGTATCTATCAATTAAGTACCCCAACTTCGTGCCCTTCCATATATTTAAATGCCAATCTCTTGGCAAGATACTGGTATAGTGAAGCTTGTGGAGGAGGAGGGAAACTCGGACAGCAACTTCTTGATTTCTGCCTTTAACTGTGCATGTGCGGTCGCCAGAAGTTGCTGTCCGATTTATTCTTTAATAACGGTGAGCGCTGGTTTATATACAACAACAACAACTAGTATTTATATAGTGCCTTTAACGTAGTAAAATGTCACAAAGCATTTCACAGCAGTGTTATAAGACAAAACAAATACATTTGACACCAAGCCACATAAGAAGAAATTATGGCAGATGATCAAAAGATAGGTTTTAAGGAACGTCTTAAAGGAGGAAAGAGAGGAAGAGTGGCGGAGATGTTTAGGGAGGGAGTTCCAGAGCTTGGGGCCTAGGCAGCTGAAGGCACAGCCACCAATGGTTGAGCAGTTATAATCAGGGATGCTCAAGAGGGCAGAATTTGAGGAATGCAGACATCTCGGTGTGTTGTGAGGCTGAAGGAGACTACAGAGATGGGGAGGGGCGAGGCCTCATGGAGGGATTTGTAAACAAGGATGAGAATTTTGAAATTAAGGTCTTGCTTAATCTGGAGCCAGTTTAGGTCAGCGAGCACAGGGGTGATGGGTGAGTGGGACTTGGTGTGAGTTAGGACATGGGCTGCCGAGTTTTGGATGACCTCACGTTTACATCGGGTAGAATGTAGAATATACAGCATTAAAATTGTGAGGGTTCTGTAATGTGTGTAATAATATACACATATCTTAAAAGGATAATATCCTTGCGTATTCTCCTCTCTCCCTGTCCCATACCACTTGGCAGCTGATGTATGTAGTTTAGCACACTTAGAAAAATATGGAGAATATTACTGAGGTAGGTAATCTGTCTTGAGACTTACAAGAAAAATATATAAAATGGCCATGTTTGTGAAACAAATACTATGTTTAAAAAAAAAACTTGCACAAAAGACAACAAATGTACATTTTGCAGACTACTGAATAAAGTATAATAATTATGTATGAATTGTTTTTAACTTTATAATCTCAACAGGTTGCTGCTGAAAGACTTTTGCAATCGATGCTAATTTGTTAACTGGGGGCTAATACAAAATTGAATGTATTCAAACAGGAAATGCGTTATGTGTATCACTCTAATACCTAATATCATTCCAGTTCAGTGAACCATTTTTTCTTTGTTAAATTTCATTACACGCAGCTCCTCGGGGCCACACTCCTGCAGACAAAATTCCACTAATTAAGTTAGGCCGTCGTCTATACAGTATTACACACGAGGAATCCACTGTTGAGCGATCCATTGTATGTCAGATTGATGCAATACAAGGAAGCAAAAGAATAACGATCCGTTCCCCTGTTCAGGTATGCTGTTCACATTAACCACTGCACTTCTGTCCGAAGTGGTCATTTAAATATTAACCCTTCTTAATACATGATTTGTTCTTTTACTTGTCCTGCTTCATGCAGCTATGTGTTTTCCAGAATAGTATGATCCAAAAATGGAGAAAAACAGTAAGTAAAAATGGGATGCAACCAGCAAATGGCTCAGCCTAATCTCCAGATAAGGAATTGTCTTTTAAAATTGAAGAGGGTAGGAACAGATTGTTATGCATGTATAGGTCAGGAAGACAGTCAGCACAGACTATAATACTCATCCACTTTGAAGCAACTCCTTTTAAAGAACTGATGTGCTCTGATCACCTGAGAGATCCCCAGTAGTTTCAATTTCCCCAGCACATATTCTGCATAGATTTAATGGACCAAGGAATTAATTATTTTTACTTATGATATTTTGAGTATATTCCAAATAAATCCAGAGGGCATTCCCTATCCTGGATCTGAGACCTTTTGAATAAGTTATTCCCTCACAGACCAGAGTCCACCCACATAAGTGCTGATCCTCAGTTATTATACTATTGGTTATCTTATGAACATAATACTACATCAGCACAGGTGAGGCTAATATAATTGAAGTAATTTCATACGAATATGCTCAAGTATGGAGTTTTATAAAAAGTCAGTACTTCAAGCAGTATTGCACTGTTCAGTGATATATCCACTACTGAAATAAAGGGAAAATTTATGATGCAAAAGTTTTCTTCTAAATATAGTTGGAATTTCTATAATAAATTTATAATGTTTTCCATCATGGAATTAAACCTTCATTTAGATTAACCTTGTAAATTACAGATAAAGAATCACTTTTCAGTACCTTTCAATGTATTTGAAGATGTGGAATCTGAGTTGAAGATCCTTGGTACAATTCAACCGAATGAAGAGTTCAACGTCCCTTTGCTTTCTTACAGGTAGTTGAAGTAAATAATTTTTTTTCTAAGTATTGTCATTTTTTTACGGAACAATTTGCATTCTTATATTGTGTCAAGAACTGATGGTTCACTGAAATTATGCCAAATACAAATGTTACATGTGAATTATGATGGATATACTATGTGTAGTTTATTTTATGCAAACTTTCAGCACCCGCTGTTTTGTTTATTTAAATAACTTTCCAATGTTAAAGTCACAACCAGAATATTGTTTTCCGAACTAGAAAGAACTTGCATTTATATAGCACCTTTCACAAACTCAGGATGCCCAAAGCGTTTTACAACCAATGATGTATAGGGGCCAAAATTGCACTTCCCCCCCCCCCCACCCCCGGCCCAAAACGGGGCACATGCACCCCGTTGCAATGATTTTTACTGCAGCTGTGGTTGAGGTCGCCTCTTGAGCGAAATTTCGATCTTTGTTGTTTTTTTTAATTGGATCCGGAAGTCGCTCTTGATGGGGGCAGTGATGACACTAGAGGGGCGGATACACGGTGGTGGCAGCACTTGAGGGGCGGAAGTTGGGGGCGGTGCGTTGTGACCGCCGCAATGAAGTCATCACGGCGCCGCGTCACCTCGGCTCTCCCCTTAAAAGGCAGATCCTTCGCGATTTTAGGGCCACCAGGGAGCGTTTCAGCGGGGCCAGCAGCCTGGCACCCAAGAGGGGGCACCAGGCTGCCTGTTGATGGGCCGGCTGAATTCGGGGGCATAATTGTCGGGCCGACGTAGCAGTCGGCCAACGAAGAAAAACATGGCGGCAGCGGCAGTGCATTCTCCCCTTTAAGGGAAGCCACACCGCCATTGTAGAATGCCTCAACCTCACTGGACCACCGGGAAAAACCAGGCTTTGGCACCGCCGGGCGGGCCAAAGATTTTCAATGGGGAATTTTGCCGTGGGGGGGGGCGGTAGATCGGTAGTGCGCACAGTGATTTCGCACTTAATGCGGATCAGTAGCAGCGGAGTGGTAGGGGGTGGATTGGGGCACCGTCGGGAAACCTCGTTAGGGCAATTGGGCTATCAGCAGCCATTCTACGAAAAGTCGGCGGCCACTCCACTCCGCAGCATGGCCGCCGATTTGCGGTGGTAACAGGCCTTAAGGAGAAGGGCAATTTCGGCACTGTAATCTGTTTAAAAATAGCATCTTTACCGTTATCTATGGTCACTTTAAATAATCAGGTTCGAGTGCAAACCATATGGTGGGTATATTGTGTTTAATCAGAGTTTAAGACGGAATATAACACATTAATTATACAGCAAAAACATACAACCGTATCCGTTTGAAGTGTTGAAGTCCAGGCCCTCAAAACTGCCACCAAGCTCATGGTCTACAGGGCTGTAGTAATACCCGCCCTCCTGTATGGCTCAGACACATGGACCATGTGCAGTAGACACCTCAAGTCGCTGGAAAAATACCACCAATGACGCCTCCGCAAGATCGTACAAATCCCTTGGGAGGGCAGACGCACCGACATTTGCGTCCTCGACCAGACCAACATCCCCAGCATTGAAGCACTGACCACAATTGATCAGCTCCGCTGGGCAGGCCACATCGTTCGCATGCCAGACACGAGACTCCCAAAGCAAGCGCTCTACTCGGAACTCCTTCACGGCAAACGAGCCAAAGGTGGGCAGAGGAAACGTTATAAGGACACCCTCAAAGCCTCCCTGAAAAAGTGCAACATCCCCATTGACACCTGGAAGTCCCTGGCCAAAGACCACCCTAAGTGGAGGAAATGCATCTGGGAGGGCGCTGAGCACCTTGAAGTCTCATCGCCATGCAGAAATCAAGCGCAGGCAGCGGACAGAGCGTGCGGAAAACCTGTCGCACCCACCCTTACCCTCAACAACTATCTGTCCCACCTGTGACAGGGACTGTGGTTCTCGTATTGGACTGTTCAGCTACCTAAGGACTCATTCTAAGATTGGAAGCAAGTCTTCCTCGATTCCGAGGGACTGCCTATGATGATGACGATGCTGACAACCGTAACAATAGTTGATACTGATTCAGATCGGATAGACAGTTGACACACGTGAGCAAATCTGTCCTTCCTTTGGTCTAGGGCTTCCTTCGCTCGCTCTCTTTTCTGTCTGTGTGCCTCCTTCTCTCTCTCTCGCTCTCGCTCTCTCTCTTCCATCTGTGAGTACAAGCTTCCAGGAGGTCACTTTTAACCTATTTTCAGGGGTGGGCCTGAACCAGAATATTGACAAGACCTTTTGACCTATAGAGATTACCCTAAAAATTTAATGGCCCTGAAATTCCGGCCTCCCCAGGTCTGTACGGAGTTCCTTCGGACCCAGGAAGGCATCGGAAATGCCAGTTTCCAGCGCGCAATGCGCATGCGCTGGAAACTGGCATTTACGATCTCTCAAGTTTCTGGCTTAGCCTACTTTTACAGGGGCAAGTAAAAAAACACAAAAACATATAAAAATAAAGTTATTAAAACATATTTTATCATTAAGACCCTCTTCACATTTTTTAAATCGGAATTTATTTTTTAAGACATTAATAACTTTAATTTAAATTAATGTCGTGTAATTATTTATTTATTTTTATTTGTGTTTTGGGTGTTTTGGGCTCTATCACAATCATAATTATAGGAGTTTCGGACCCTGCGGAACTCCTATTACTATGATACTTTACCTGATTGGCTGCCCAGTGCCATGTGACTCCAGCTCGAGGCCGGCGCATCAGAAAGTCGAATGTCGGCAGCAGCTTAAAGTAGGTGCATATTTTTTCTCTAAAATGCCTGTGGGAAGGCCAAAACGGAATTTCAGGGCCAATATCTACTAAGACTTCTAGTTCTTTGTTTCCAATCTCAAAACAGAGCCCACCTTAAAGATGTCTTATGATTTTGGCCACATGTCATTCTCTGTTTACACTTAATCCATGGTTTCTTCCTGTGGAAATCGTTTCATCTCTCTTGTCCCTATTCTCTTGCGTACAATCAATACAAAGCCTTAACCCTCTACCTTTTGAACTATGAGGCCAAACCAGAAAACTGCTCGCTTAGCTACATTATCTCCTTTATAATGTAGCAATATGTTTACATTAACTCTTAAAATTTCCATCCATTCTAAGTATTTCTGTAACAAATTATCTTAAAGATACATAAACAAACCAGCTTTAACTTGAAAACCACAGATAATGGTTGTCATAGTGCAGAATGCTATAACATCTCAGCAGGATACCAAGACATTAGTATTTCTAAGCATTCTGAGTAGACAATTCGTCTCCAGTTCTATAAGATCATGGCTGATCTGATTATGACCTCAACTCCACTTCCCTGCCCTCTCTCTGAATCCCTTGACTCCCTTATCGTTCGGAAATCTGTCTATCTCCACCTGAAATATATTCAATGACCCAGCCTCCACTGCTCACTGGGATAGAAAATTCCAAAGATTCACGATCCTCTGATTAATATGAATGGTAGATGTCCAGTGTGGTCAGCAAATAGCTCTGGGGCAGGTTGTCTGATCACTGGGAGGAAGGTCAATCACGGCAGGTTAGTTTGGAGGGCCAGGAGAAAGCATCCTTGCTCCTCTTGGCCCACAAACAGTGCTCTTAAAAAGCACTTAGCTTATCCGGCCATTCTGGCCTCCCTTCATCTGCTGCATTTTCCAGGCCTGCAGCCGTTAATTCTAAATGGCTGCTAAAATCTGAGGCAATAGCCTCATTAACATATTTAAATTATGTTAATGAGGCTGTTGAGAGCAGGTTACTCGCCTGTCCCCCACCCGTTAGTAGGCGCGTTCCCAACAAGTTGAGGTCGGTTTTCAGATTTTTAAGAATTTAACCTGCCCCTCTGCTGCCCGTCCTGGTGGGTTAAAATTCCCCCCATAGGGTCAACTGAAGACACTAAACTATCAGCACATCTCCACCACTTTTCTCAACCTTTTCCCTGCATGTGTATTGTACAAATGCTTGTCTGAAATGTAATCTTGGAAGACCAAAGCCATCCGCTACGGATCCATCTTTCCTCCTCCCTCTAAATTCATTCATAATGCTAGAGTCATACTCCAGCCGGAGATAAGCCTCCTAATTTCTCTACCACAAAGACTACCTACTTTCACCTCCCAAAAGTCATCGGCTTCTGCCCCTTCCTCAACACAGGAGGGAGGGAGAGAGAAAACAGGGAATTATAGACCGGTCAGCCTGACCTCAGTAGTGGGTAAAATGATGGAATCAATTATTAAAGATGTCATAGCAGCGCATTTGGAAAGAGATGACATGATAGGTCCAAGGCAGCATGGATTTGTGAAAGGGAAATCATGCTTGACAAATCTGGAATTTTTTGAGGATGTTTCCAGTAGAGTGGACAAGGGAGAACCAGTTGATGTGGTGTATTTGGACTTTCAGAAGGCTTTCGACAAGGTCCCTCACAAGAGATTAATGTGCAAAGTTAAAGCACATGGGATTGGGGGTAGTATGCTGACGTGGATTGAGAGCTGGTTGGAAGACAGGAAGCAAAGAGTAGGAGTAAATAGGTACTTTTCAGAATGGCAGGCAGTGACTAGTGGGGTACCGCAAGGTTCTGTACTGGGGCCCCAGCTGTTTACATTGTACATTAATGATTTAGACGAGGGGATTAAATGTAGTATCTCCAAATTTGCGGATGACACTAAGTTGGGTGGCAGTGTGAGCTGCGAGGAGGATGCAGAGTGATTTGGATAGGTTAGGTGAATGGGAAAATGCATGGCAGATAAAGTATAATGTGGATAAATGTGAGGTTATCCACTTTGGTGGTAAAAACAGAGAGACAGACTATTATCTGAATGGTGACAGATTAGGAAAAGGGGAGGTGCAACGAGACCTGGGTGTCATGGTACATCAGTCATTGAAGGTTGGCATGCAGGTACAGCAGGCGGTTAAGAAAGCAAATGGCATGTTGGCCTTCATAGCGAGGGGATTTGAGTACAAGGGCAGGGAGGGGTTACTACAGTTGTACAGGGCCTTGGTGAGTCCACACCTGGAGTATTGTGTACAATTTTGGTCTCCTAACTTGAGGAAGGACATTCTTGCTATTGAGGGAGTGCAGCGAAGGTTCGCCAGACTGATTCCTGGGATGGCGGGACTGACCTATCAAGAAAGACTGGATCAACTGGGCTTGTATTCACTGGAGTTCAGAAGAATGAGAGGGGATCTCATAGAAATGTTTAAAATTCTGATGGGTTTAGACAGGTTAGATGCAGGAAGAATGTTCCCAATGTTGGGGAAGTCCAGAACCAGGGGTCACAGTCTAAGGATAAGGGGTAAGCCATTTAGGACTGAGATGAGGAGAAATTTCTTCACCCAGAGAGTGGGGAACCTGTGGAATTCTCTACCACAGAAAGTTGTTGAGGCCAATTCACTAAATATATTCAAAAAGGAGTTAGATGTAGTCCTTACTACTAGGGGGATCAAGGGGAATGGCGAGAAAGTAGGAATGGGGTACTGAAGTCGCATGTTCAGCCATGAACTCATTGAATGGCGGTGCAGGCTCGAAGGGCCGAATGGCCTACTCCTGCACCTATTTTCTATGTTTCTATGTTTCTACACCTATCACTGAAATCTTTACTCATGTTTTTGTCACATCCACATTCAACTATTCCAATGCTTTTCTGGCTAGCCATTCTCCACCTTCTATAAACTTTTAATACATCCAAAACTCTGCTGCTCACATCCAATCCAACACCAGGTCCCACTCACCCAGCATCCCTGTCATTACTGACTTGACTTGGCTCCTGATGCTCTCACACCTGCAATTTACAATTCTCATCCTTGTGCTTCAATCCCTCCATGGCCTCAAAGTAACATAAGAACATAAGAAATAGGAGCAGGAGTAGGCCATACAGCCCCTCTAGTCTGCTCCACCATTTAAAACGATCATGGCTGACCCGATCATGGACTCAGGTTCACTTCCCTGCCCGCTCCCCATAACCCCTTATTCCCTTATCGGTTAGGAAACTGTCTATCTCTGTCTTAAATTTATTCAATGTCCCAGCTTCCACAGCTCTCTGAAGCAGCGAATTCCATAGTTTTACAACTATCTGAGAGAAGAAATTCCTCCTCATCTCAGTTTTAAATGGGAGGTCCCTTATTCTAAGATCATGCCCTCTAGTTCTCGTCTCCCCCATCAGTGGAAACATCCTCTCTGCATCCATCTTGTCAAGCCCCCTCATAATCTTACACGTTTCGATAAGATCACCTCTCATTCTTCTGAATTCCAATGAGTAGAGGCCCAAACGACTCAACTTTTCCTCATAAGTCAACCCCCTCATCTCCGGAATCAACCTAGTGAACCTTCTCTGAACTGCCTCCAAAGCAAGTATATCCTTTCTTAAATATGGAAACAAAAACTATACGCAGTATTCCAGGTGTGGCCTCACCAATACCCTGTATAACTGTAGCAAGACTTCCCTGCTTTTATACTCCATCCCCTTTGCAATAAAGGCCATTCATTGGCCTTCCTGATCACTTGCTGAACCTGCATACTATCCTTTTGTGTTTCATGCACTAGGACCCCAGGTCCTGCTGTACTGCAGCACTTTGCAATTTTTCTCCATTTAAATAATAACTTGCTCTTCGATTTTTTTTCTGCCAAAGTGCATAACTTCACACTTTCCAACATTATACTCCAGCTGCCAAATATTTGCCCACTCACTCAGCCTGTCGATGTCCTTTTGCATATTTTTTGTGTTCTCCTCACACATTGCTTTTCCTCCCATCTTTGTATCGTCAGCAAACTTGGCTACGTTACACTCGGTCCCTTCATCCAAGTCGTTAATATAGATTATAAATGGTTGGGGACCCAGCACTGATCCCTGCGACACCCCAGCAGTTACTGATTGCCAACCTGAGAATGAACCATTTATCCCAACTCTCTGTTTCCTGTTAGTTAGCGAATCCTCTATCCATGCTAATATATTACTCCCAAACCCATGAACTTTTATCTTGTGCAGTAATCTTTTATGTGGCACCTTGTCAAATGCCTTCTGGAAGTCCAAATACACCACATCCACTGGTTCCCCTTTATCCATCCAAGAATTCCAGCAAGTTTGTCAAACATGACTTCCCTTCATAAATCCATGCTGACTCTGCCTGACTGAATTATGCTTTTCCAAATGTCCTGCTACTGCTTCTTTAATAATGGACTCCAACATTTTCCCAACCACAGATATTAGGCTAACAGATCTATAGTTTCCAGCTTTTTGTCTGCCTCCTTTTATAAATAGGGGCATTAGAATTTGCAGTTTTCCAATCTGCTGGGACCTCCCCAGAATCCAGGGAATTTCGTAAATTACAACCACTATCCCTGCCACTACTTCTCTTAAGACTCTAGGATGCAAGCCATCAGGTCCAGGAGATTTATCCGCCTTTCTATAGATCTATAGATTATGGAACAGTTCCTGCAGATTGGAGGGTGGCAAATGTAACCCCACTATTTAAAAAAGGAGGGAGAGAGAAAACGGAACTACAGACCGGTTAGCTGAACATCAGTAGTGGGAAAAAGCTAGAGTCTATTATAAAGGATGTGATAACGGCACACTTCGATAATATCAACGGGCTTAGACAAAGTCAACATGGATTTATGAAAGGAAAATCATGTTTGACAAACCTACTGGAGTTTTTTGAGGATGTAACTGATGGAATAGATAAGGGAGAAGCAGTGGATGTAGTGTATTTGGATTTTCAGAAGGCCTTTGATAAAGTCCCACATAAGAGTTTAGTGTGCAAAATTAAAGCACATAGGATTGGGGGTAATGAACTGGCATGGATTGAAAATTGGTTAACTCAGGAAACAGAGATTGTAATGAACGGGTCTTTTTCGTGGTGGCGGGCAGTGACCAGTGGGGTACCACAGGGATCAGTGCTTGGGCCCCAATTTTTCACAATATATATAAATTATTTGGATGAAGGAACCAAATGTAATATTTCCAAGTTCGCTGACGACATTAAACTAGGTGGAATTGTGAATTGTGAGGAGGATGCAAAGACGCTGCAAGGCGATTTAGATAGGTTGAGTGAGTGGGCAAACACATGGCAGATGCTGTATAACGTGGATAAATGTGAAGTTATTCACTTTGGTAGGAAAAACACAAAAACAAATTATTATTTAAATGGTGATAGCTTGGGAAATGTCGATGTACAAAGAAACCTGGGTGTCCTTGTGCACCAGTCATTGAAAGCAAACATGCAGGTGCAGCAAGCTGTTAGGAAGGCAAATGTTATGTTGGCCTTCATTGCAACAGCATTTGAGTACAGGAGCAAGAATGTCTTACTACATTTATACAGGGCCTTGGTGAGGCCGCACCTGGAGTATTGTGTGCAGTTTTGGTCTCCTTACCTAAGAAAGGATATACTTGCCATCGAGGGAATGCAGCGAAGGTTCACCAGACTGATTCCTGGGATGGCAGGACTATCGTATGAGGAGAGATTGGGTCGACTAGGCCTGTATTCACTAGTTTAGAAGAATGAGAGGGGATCTCATTGAAACGTATAAAATTCTGACTGGGTTGGATAGACTGGATGCAGAGAGGATGTTTCTCCTGGCTGGGAAGTCCAGAACAAGGGGTCAGTCTCAGTATATGGGATAGAAAATGTAGGACCGAAATGAGGAGACATTTTTTCACTCAGAGGATGGTGAACCTGTGGAATTCTCTACCACAGAAGGCTGTGGAGGCCAAATCACTGAATATATTTAAGAAGGCGATGGATAGATTTCTAGACACAAAAGGCATCAAGGAGTATGGGGAAAAAGCGGGAATATGGTGCTGAGATAGAGGATCAACCATGATCATATTGAATGGTGGTACAGGCTTGAAGGGCCGAATGGCCTACTACTGCTCCTATTTTCTATGTTTCTGTGTTTAGTCCCATTATCTTTACTCATTACCACCACCTTCATGATTGTGATTGTGTAATTTGTTGGGATATTTTTAGTGTCCTCTGCCGTAAAGACTGATACAAAATATTTGTTCAGAGTTTCTGCCATCTCCATGTTCCCCATTACTAATTCCCCGGTCTCGTCCTCTAAGGGACCAACATTTACTTTTGCCACTCTTTTCCTTTTTATATACCTTCTTCAGTGCTACAGTTATTGCTCCACAAAACTCTTTATTCCTGTGACTCTGGATTTTTGTAATTCACTCCCTCCCTTCGCACCACCATTAGCAGCTATGCCTTTAGTCTCCTTTGGAATTCCCTCCCTAAACCCATCTATATCTCCATTTCCCTCTCCTCCTTTGAGGCACACCTTAAAACCTACATCTGATTAAACTTTTGATTGCTCCTCTTAACATCTCCTTTGGCATGGTGACCATTATTTTTTCTTCCATCTCTGTGAAGTGTCTTGGGATGTTTTTCTATGTTAAATGTGCTATATAAGTGCAAGTTGCTGTTTTGAGGCAGAGTAGAGGAAACATTCTTGTGGATTTACTCATTCTATATCTGATCTAAAAATCTGAATTTTGATACCCTTTCAAATTGCAGAATTCATTTGTTTTAATTTATGCTCACTGAAATTTCAAATACCTCATTTTAACACATTATTTGTTTTGCTAATATTTGTTTTCAGATCAGATCTTCGTTTACAGCTGATGATGAAAGGCAAAGAACAATATGCTCCCTGTGAGGCTATCACTTTTGGTCATGTAAACACAAGTACTGAAATAGTATTTAATCGCAAATGCCAATTTTCTAGAGGTGATGAGCAGGACTCACTAATGATCAATATAGTTGCAATGCACGACACGTTGACATCGGACGATCCTGAAGAAAATAATAATGCTTATGTTCTCCATTTATGGCCTATTGCAATTCTTCAAAACTTTTTGCCTTGTACAGTGAGTGTTTTCTTAACAGAGGTAGGTTTGCCTGTGTTTTGTGTGTTTGTACTTCTATTCAGCGTCAAATGTATTTTTTCTGTTGTATACATACAAGTTGTTGTTATTCTTTCTACACATAGTAAGATCCTTCCACCATAAACAGGGAACCGGGGACACTGTTTCTTTAAGAGTTTTATTTCACAGCAGTTTCTTAAGAACCACAAAATCTGTTATCTTCCAAACAATATAAATTAGCATGTTCTGATTTGTCCTGCTCAATCTTTCATTTTACTTAACTCTCATTAATAGTGCAGTTAATTATTGTCCTCAACCGTGTAAGACTTTTTTTGTTTTTTTACTTGTTTTTGCATCGAACTCTGATCTACTTGAGAGTTATTTTGTAAACCCTTCCAAAATTATGTCATTTTTCACAGGGTAAGGGGTGGAAGGCAGCGATCGGGAAAAGGGTGAGTAAGGGTTGTGGGGATCTGGAACTCATTGCCTGGAAGAGTGGTGGATGCAGAAACCCTCACCACTTTTAAGAGATGGTTGGATGGGCACTTAAAGTGCCGTAATCTGCAGGGTTACGGACCCAGAGCTGCTAATTGGGATTAGACTGGATAACCTCTTGTTGGCCGGCGCAGATATAATGTTAAGTACTGCAGGAAATCGAATACGGCCAGGGTGATCTCCTAGACTAGTTTCGATTGCCTAGATGGATCGGAGAGGAATTTTCCCAGATTTTTTCTCCCTAAATTGGCCTGGGAGTTTTTATCTGGTTTTTGCCTCTCCCAGGAGATCACATGGCTCCGGTTGGGATGGGGTGTAGAATGTTTCAGTATAAGGGGTGTCGCAGTTGTGTGAGGCGGACTGTTGAGCTGGGTGCTCTTTGCCTTTCCGCCATTGTTCATAAGTTTATATGTAACCTTCAGGGCTGCTGACCGAGGGCCGTGTGGCTCTTTGTCGGCCGGCGAGGACACGATAGGCCGAAATGGCCTCCTTCTGTGCTGTAAGTTTCTATGTTTCTTCTATGATGGCCGGCAGTGGCCTGTGTTAACGTAGAGCTGGAAGGGGCATCACTGCATGGGATTGGGAGACTCCAGTCTTGTAAGTCTAAAAGAGACAGTTTTCTACCTTCTCAATGACAGATGTTTCATTTATATTGGAGTAATTAGAAGAATGAAGCATATCATACTGAAGATAAGTAACCTTAACATTTCTACTATACAGGTAACCTTCCCAACATTTGTTCTGTTCTGTTTTTGTGACCAAAAAATCATTTTGACAAAAGTGACATCTAACCACTTGGGATTTGACATGTTTTACATTTTTCAGGGATTCTATTTCGTTCCTTATAAATAACATAACCTAAGAATTAGGGGCAGGAGCAGACCTTGTGGCCCTTCGAGCCTGCTCTGCCATTCAATAATAACATACTTCAGAACATTGAGATAAACAGAAAAACTCAACAGCTCATATTATATTAGAAATTTCAAAACCTGCTAACCATTCTGGTTGATGGGCTGCATCTTTTTGGCATCAGTGGATTATTTTTCACATGTCAACTACACCTCATCAATTATACGTAGAGGTATTGTAACACCATATTTACAGTAAAATTATCTATTACTTTTGTTATGTATGCTAATCTCACCCATGAATAAGACTTGCCACCAGGGGGCACACCTGTGGGAGACCTAAGGATCACCTGTGCACCCTGGGCAAGCAGGTATAAAAGACAATCCACCATGATACTTCCTCACTTTGGAGTTACATTAAAGAGACCACGGTCACAATGGTTTGAGCTTTCAACACAGTCTTGTGGAGTAATTCTGAACGTAACAATTTTCAACAGGTTATTAGAATTATTTTTATTGTGTCAGATTGATAATACTACCTCCTTCATTTCACAGCTGTGCAGCTACTTTCGTCGCACATTTAAGTTCATGCGCAGAACGCTTCCATTCGTTGTCACAAATTGCGTCTTTTTTCAAAAAGAACGAATGGGATGAATAATGCATAGCAAAATTAGTAATGAAAAAAATAACTTCATATTTAATCACTCTTGTAAAGTAATTTCATCTACTCTTGTCAATACAAATTGATCTCCTCACTGGTGCAATAATTTTCAGTTTCCACTTATCTATAGAAGTTTCTCCAACTTTTTTTTCCAAATTTCAGTTGTGTTCATACTTAGCTCTGCAACAACAGCTGAATAAAAATGCCAACTAACAAATATCTAGGATAATCCAACAATGACGCTGGTACCATTTCAGAAGTTTTTTGAGTTCCTTGTTTAAATAATAACGCTACACAGTGTTTGTTCCCCCATGTTAGAATGTATTCTTTATATGTGCAGCTGTACTGGAGATGATGGAAAATAAATACAATAATCATAGGGTTTTTTAATATTCTGTTTTGTTGTAGGAAAATATAAAACAGACCTTGACTCTAGATGAAGGACATTCTGCCCAGCTTCGTGAGGCTGTACTGGACAAATCCAGACTGACACTGACTATTATAGATTATTTGGAACATAATTGGGCAGGAGAATACAAAATCAAAAGCAAACAAACAGACATTGAATTAATCAAATTCAGATCATATATTGATGACGAAGAGGTTGAAATGGATATTGCAATCCTTATGACATACAATGTCGGACATGTGATGCTAGCTTTGCACAGCCCCTATTGGATGATTAATAAAACTGGGCGGATGCTTCAGTACAAAGCTGATGATGTTCACCGTAAGCATCCTTTGGACTACAAAAAGCCACTGCTTTTTTCTTTTGGATCCAAATTCTTTTTCCAAAAGAACAAGGTAGGTTGTGTTTGTTCTTTTGTTTGGTCTTACCAGTGCTGATTTGTTTTTCTCTATATTAAATATTAAGAGCAGTGGAAGGTCTACGTGACCCAGAAAGAGTTGAACGAGGGGGTCTTTGGGGAGAAGTACAAGCGGGAGGTGTACGAGAAAACCAAGAGCTTAATGTTCAACGGTGCCCAAGCATTATAATAATCCAACATTGTACAATGGTGTTATTGGGGGGAATTTTAACCCAGGGGAGCGCATGGGCTTGGTTGCGGGGGGGGGGATAAATCCGGCGAAAATGCAAGCATGTCGGAAAACCAGCTCCTACCGCCGACTTCCGCATTTCACTGCAGCGTGATAGGCTGTGTGTGCACAACCCCCTCAGGAGAGGCGGGTTGTAATTTATATGTTAATTGCTCAAGTAGAGTGATATTGACATGGGTTTTGCACTTTAACTTTGGATCCACAGGTTTCCCGGGCTTCCTGGAACTCGCCAGTGAAAGCAAGGCACAAACACAGCAGCAATTGAGGGGGCTGAAGCCATGTCAGGGAAATATGCCAATGAATACTCAGTACACACAACTGATTTCTTGCCTGCTTGTGGGAAAGGGTTTGTTCACAGTACCTGTGCTGGGAGGTACTTTTCACACTTTGGAGGTTTAATCTACAGTTTAGAGGTGTCATTTACACTATCAGATCAGCATGGGTGCCACTTACGTGTGCTAGATTGGACTTCAGATGAGGACCAAAATGACCAGCAGCAACAGCCAGCAGCTCACAGACCTGTAGCTCCACAGGGGAGAGGGGATCAGCATAGAGTTGCAGCTTGCACGAGGCCATACCTGGCACACACGGTCTACAAGTTTCCTCAACATGCCTGAACACCAGTGTCTCAGGAGGCTCAGGGTGTCGTGTCAGGTGGTGGCAGGCATTTAAAGCCAGCTGGAAAAAGCCCTGCTGCCAACTGGACCTTGTGGCCAGGCTTTACCAGTGGCTGTCAGTCACCACCGCCCTCAATCCTTTTGCCGCTGGATCGTTCCAGGCCTTTGCAGGAGACATTTGCAGCATAGCTCAGTCGGTGGCACACAAATGCATAAGACAGATGACTGATGGCTTCTTTGCCAGGACCACCAATTATTTCAACTTTGTCTGCGGCCGTTCAGGTTTCCAGCTCTGACTGGCTTCCCACAGGTGCATGGCACCATCGACTGCATGCATGTGGCAATTAAGGCAGCCCCACATCACCCAGTAATGATTTTCAATCACAAGAGCTTCCACTCCATCAATGTGCAGCTGGTGTGCAATCACTAAATGATCTTTATACAGGTGTGTGCAAGATTCCCGGGTGGCTGCCAAGATGCTTTCATCCTGAGGCAGTCCACCCTTCCTGATCTCTTTGCACCTTCAAGTAGAGTTACTGGCTGGCTGCTCAGAGACAAGGAATACCCACTTAAAACATGGCTGATGACACCTCTCAAACCCAAGGAATGAGGCCCACGAGCGATACAATGAATGCCATATGATCACTAGATGTGTCATTGAACAAGCTATATAGTAGTACTATTAGGCGGTCCCTCGTATCGAGGATGACCTGCTTCCACGCCAAAAATGGATGAGTTCGCAAGTGTTTCAATGAGGGACCTGACATTCAAGGTCCCGAACTCATACTGATGGGTGGAAGATGCCTGTGCATGGATTCTTTTAACGTGCGGTGGCCGTTGCACACCAGCCACCACACGGGCTTGATTCAGTGGCAAGGGTTAACCAAGACGATTGGAGACCATGCTCTGCTGTACGGACCTAGTGCGCACGCATGCTCCTACTATCCATAGATCGCAGTGTGGTCTGGCCCGTGCTGCCCCTGGGCCCTCGCCTCTGGGGCCCAGAAGAAGCTATATATATGTTGAAAATGCGCTTCAGGTGCCTGGACAGATCTGGAGGCATCCTTCAGTATGTCAGGGTCTCCAGAATGGCCATGGTATGCTGCACTGTGCACAACATTGCACAGCAGCGAGGTCTGGACCTGCAGAAGGAACAAGGTGCAGAGCACAGAGCCTCTTTGGACAATTCCAAGGAGAGGATGTAGGGAGAGGAGGAGGAAGATGAGGATGGGGGGGGGCGGTGTCGCGGGGTATGTACCATCAGCGAGGCACATTGCTGCCCCGGAATGCCCTCATTATTGTGAGGTTCACTTAGGGTCCACCAGTGCATCCATTGAACAACCACATGCAAAAGCCACTTTAGCCCCACCCTCCCCCCCCCCCCAATGGCACTAACACAAAACAGTCCTGCAAACAACCAAGCATCTGTTTCACAGCACCCCTGGGATACAAGCAGCATGTGGATTACTGAATGAAGGGGAGGGCGGGGCGGCAACGGTTAAGAAGTGGAAGCGCTTTGAGCTGAGTTCCCATTTCCACGTTCCCTTTCAACATCATACCTTTCATTGCCCAATCGCACTTCTCTGCTCGCAATGTGCAGAATACTTTGTTGCAGATAAGTAGGGTGATTGAAAGGCCTAGGCTAAGGTATCATTCGTCCAATTTAAGATGGCATTCAGAATGTGCAAGCCATTGTTGAAGGCCTACGTGCACTAGTGTGATTGCTGCGTTTAATGCTTCATGCATTTGGCCACTCTTTTTCCATGGAAGAAGATGTCAACACAAATGCCTGTGAAATCATGTCACTCCTCCAATCTGTCTGCAGTCATGCACAGTGCACTTGGAACGCCTGCCGGTACATCGCACATTCTCTGCTGCTGCTCAAAAAGTATCCTCTTCATCGACGGCCTCCAGGGTACAGTGTCTGCGTCCAGCTTAGCAGAGCTCCATCGTGGACTCTCTACTGCTGTCCCTGACTCCAGCATCTGCTCTTGCTCACTTGTGAAGTATGAGTCACCATGTTGAAACCCCAACAATCTCTAAGTTGTCCCACCAAAGTGCGAGTCTCTGAGCTGGTGCATGGTTTGCATAGGTCCTGTGATGGTGCATCATCACAGGGAGTGAGCTCCTCTGAGGAGTCAGGGGTGTCTTGAACCACCTTCTGCTAGACGTGTGAAGGTCCTGAGGGACATAAGAGTACTGTGAAGGTAAGTATGCTTGGAAGTTATCATAATACACATGATATTTCAGTGGCTGTTGACATCAAATCAACATGACTGAGTGCTGTATTCCATGTGGCTGCCTGATATTTAATTGTGTCGCCAGGTAGCTGGCAGGCCTCAACATGAGTAGAAATCGCTTCATATGGGACATCATCGCATCCACTGAAGCATGAGGTGACTGAGTTAACAAGCCATTGACGGATGCGCTGCAGGTGCTTAAGGCTTTCTCCCGTGCTGTGGCTCTCCCCCAACCCCCCCCCAAATGTGTCTGCATTAAAATCCTGAACTAGTGTACTCACTCAATAATACTGATGAATTCTAAATTGTCTGAACTGCCTGAAAATTGGATTTTAATCCTATAAAGTTCAATAAATCTCAATTTCTTATCACTTTAAAAAAAAAATCAACAGATAGAGGTGATGTTGCATTAAAATGATTTTAATTATGTAATATTCTTGAACATGAAGTGGAGCAACAAGGAGATAACTAAAAGGCACTGATAAATGTACAGAAATCTTCTTTTATATATGGCATTTAACATTGTATGAATAAATAGACTTCTCCAAGTGTTGGAGTATAATCCTAGAATGATTACAGCACAGAAGGAGGGCATTCGGCCTGCAAGAGCACTTCAGCTAGTCCCCGCTTCAAGGCCCTTTCCCTGTAGCTCTGCAATTTTTTTTCCTTCTGCTACTTATCAAATTCCCTTTTGAAAGCCATGATTGAGTCTGCCTCCACCACCTTCTCAGGCAGTGCATTCCAAATTCTAACCACTCGCTGCGTAAAAATCTTTTTCCTCCAGTCGCATTTGTTGTTTCTGCCAGTCACCTTAAATCTGTGTCCTCTGGTTCTTGACCCTTCCGCCAGCCAATGTGAACAGTTTCTCTCTATCTACTTTGTCTAGACCCCTCGTGATTTTGTACACCTCTATCAAATCTCCTCTCAACCTTCTCTGCTCTAAGGAGAACAACCCCAGCTTGTCCAGTCTATCGACGTAACATCCCCGTAGCCATTCTCGTAAATCTTTTCTGCACACTCTCTAAAGCCTTCACATCCTTCCTAAAGTGCAGTGCACAGAATTGGACACAACACTCCAGTTGAGGCTGAACTATTGTTTTATAAAGGTTTATCATAACTTCCTTGCTTTTGTATTCTATGCCTCTATCTATGAAGCCCACGATCCCCTTATGCTTCTTTAACCGTTTTCTCAACCTGCCCTGCCACCTTCAACAATTTGTGCACATATACCCTTAGGTCTCTCTGTTCCTGAACCTCCTTTAGAATTGTACCCTTTAGTTTATATTGCCTCTCCTCATTCTTCCGACCAAAATTTATCACTTTGCAGTTTTCTGTGTTAAATTTCATCTGCCTCGTGTTCATCCAATCCACCAACTTGTCTGTCCTCTTCAAGTCTTATCACTATCCTCCTCGCTGTTCACTATAGTTCCAAGTTTTGTGTCATTGCAATTTTAGAATTGTACCCTGTACACCCAAGTCCAAGTCATTAATATATATCAAGAAAATCAGTGGGGAACACCACTGTATACCTTCCTCCAGTCTGAAAAACAACCGTTCATCACTACTCTCGGTCTCCTGTCACTTAGCCGATTTCATATCCATGCGCCAGTGTCCCTTTTATTCCATGGACTTCAACATTGCTGGCAAGTCTATTATTTGGCACTTTATCAAAAGCCTTTTGGAAGTCCATGTACACCACATCAACTGAATTGCCCTCATCAACCCTCTCTGTTACCTCATCAAAAAAGTCAATCAAGTTTGTTAAACATGATTTGCCTTTAACAAATTCATGCTGGCTTTCCTTAATTAATCCACACTTGTTCAAGTGACTGTTAATTTTGTCCTGGATTAACATTTCTGAAAGCTTCCTCATCACTGAGGTTAAACTGACTTGCCTGTAGTTGCTGGATTTATCCTTATCCCCCTTTTTTGAACAAGTGTGTAACATTTGCAATTCTACAATCCTCTGGCATCACCCCGTATCTAAGGAGGATTGGAATATTATGGCCAGTACCTCCGATTTCCACCTTTACTTCCCTCAGCACCCTAGGATGCACCACATCCAGTCCTGGTGACTTACCTACTTTAGGTACAGCTAGCCTTTCGAGTGCTTTTATTAATTTTTATCCCATCCAGTATCTCGGCTATCTCTTCTTTCACTATGACTTTGGTAGCTTCTTCTTCCTTGGTCAAGACAGATACACAGTACTCATTTAGTTCCTCAGCCAAGCCCTATTCCTTCATGTGTAGGTCTGCTTTTTGGTCCCGACTCGGCCCCTCCCCTCCTCTTACTACCCGTTTTATTATTTATATGCCTATAGAAGACTTTTGGATTCCATTTTTATGTTACCTGCTAGTCTATTCTCCTACTCCCTCGTTGTCCCTCATTTATTACCTTTTTCACTTCCCCTTTGAACTTTCTATATTCAGCCTGGTTCTCACTTGTATTCTCAACCTGATATCTGTCATATGCCCCCTTTTTATGCTTCACCTTACTCTCTCTTTTGTCATCCAGGGAGCTCTGGCTTTGGTTGCCCTACTTTTCCCCCTTGTGGGAATGTACCTCGACTGTACCCAAACTATCTCCTCTTTAAAGGAAGCCCATTGTTCAATTACAGTTTTGCCTGCCAAGCTTTGATTCCAATTTACTGGGACCAGATCCATTCTCAATCCATTGAAATTTTCCTCCTATTAAGAATGTTGTACTCTAGATTGCTCCTTGACCTTTTCCGTAGCTAATCTAAATCTTATGATACTATGCTCACTGTTCCCTAAATATTCCCCTACTGACACTTGCTCCATTTTACCTACCTCATTCCCCAGAACCCAATTCAGCAATACCTCCTTCGTCGTTGGTCCAGAAACGTACTGATCAGGAACATTCTCCTCCACACACTTCAGAAATTCTTTCCCCTCATCTGCCTTTTCACTATTACTAGCCCACACTCTATTAAATTCCTGTCACTACTAGAAGTGGGGATAGGGAAATTTATAATATTTTTACCTGTCTTTATGGCCATCTGGGAACACCAATTTGTTGCTTTTGTTTTTATTTGCATAATTTCATGTAGGGTTCCTCTCCTCTAAATTTGGATTAGATTTTAGAACTTTTTAGATTGTTCAATTGATAACGCAGGTGGCAAGATTTCAAAGTTTCCAAGAGTCAGGTTATTGTAAAAGCTTGCATACATAAAATAACTATCCTTTTTCTTATTTTATCCCTTTGAGATCATTTAAAGAAAGAAAAAACGTATATTTATATGGCACCCCGGTCCCAAAGTGCATTACGAAATCACTGTTGTAATGTAGCGAAATGTGGTAGACACTGTACAAAGTTTATGAGCATGATTACTATTAGTACAAAATGTTAATTGAAATACAGTGACATGAGTGCAGTGAAGTTGTATCTGTTTTAATAATATATACTTTAAAACCAGGTTCAGCTTAGGATAACTGACAGCCAACTGTCAGATTCATTTTCTCTGGACACTGTGGGTAGTTATGGCTTTGTTAAGTGCAAAGGACCAAAAAAGGAGTATCAGGTAAGATAATATATAATGTAAGTACTTAAAATTATGATCTGTAACAGTTTTATATATTTTTTCAAATGTCTGAATTATGTTAATCTTAATATTTAAAAACCGTAATGCCTTGTCCCTTGGGCCTTCTATGCCTGTTTGTACTTTATTTCACAAATCAGTTACTAATTTTTTTTTTAAATATATAATAATTCAGCTGTTATATTTCTTCTACATAGTGCTTTTTAATGTATTAAATTATGGCTAAAAGTAGGTTTTCGACCTTCTGGTAATTAAGTACAAATACATGCAATTTGGGAAAAATTATTGGTTAAGATGCTTAGTTCATGATGCTGTTGGTTCACAGATTGACAGCTAACTTAACACTGTGTGTACTTCTTCCATTATCTTTCACCCCCATTATTCTTGATTTTTATTCAATATAATTTATAATATATTTAATATATTCATGTAGTTCTCAAAACATTGTTGGATCTGCTGACATAGGAGTCCAGCAGGAGGAGAATCCCCCTCAAGCAGTGAATTAGCATTCTGCTGGCTAATGTGGAATTTATTCCACAATTCCAAAAGAGCGTTGTCTGCAGCACTGGCAGCTCGGGTAGTGCAGCTACATAAAGACCTGTATGAGATCCTTCGAAGGATAGGTGGGCAGCAAGTAAAAACTGGCTGTGAGTAAAAAAATGCAGTGACTGTATTAGCCTGAAAATTCAGGACTTACTACATAGTGATTTAACATTGACATTATTATCACATAACTGCAATCATGTCTTCTGTCAGCTTGGAATCTATAGATTTTTATAACATTTGCCCCAGTTCTAGACGAACTGTGGAAGTGAGCAGCCCTGACAGATGGAAAATGGAAGCACATGGAAGTAACAGAAAAGCATAGAAGGATGTAAACTTGTCAGTCATCAATGACAGAGTTCAGTTTCATTGTTTTACCTGCATAATCATGAACAAATTAAACTTTAAACAAATTGATTTTTTCTAGGTTGGTGTGAGAATCGACACCAGCAGCTTTAACTTAACAAGAATCGTTACCTTTACACCATTTCACACGCTAATCAATCGAACAAAGCACAGAATAGAAGTAACTGAAGAGTGCGAGGCAAAGTGGTTAAGGATTGATTCAAATGAGGTAATTTTGGCATCCTTTTTAATCAATATAGTGAACAGTTAAAGGGGAATCAGATAGTTATCAATTAGGGATGTTAAGATCCTTCTTGATGGTTGAACTAAGATGGGACAAAAGGCTTTCCTCGTCTATAATTATCCTGTGGTGTTGTGACTGAAATTGTATTCGACAGCAATGTTCCCGTTAAGGTGCGCAGCAGTCTGGACATCCCACGTAGGCTGCTCACTGGCTTTTAAATGGGAATACTGTGAGTGCACGGAAATTTGAATGGCCTGTGCAGTCTATTAAAGGAGCCACGCACCCAAAATAAAATTAGAACGAACGTTGCTCTACTATAAATTATCTTATCCATACTTGGCTATTTCAACAACCATATGAAATAACAGCTTACCTTGCCATTATTTATGTTAGACTAATTTTAATGCACATGTTTCCACCTAATAATCCTGTCATGTTTATGTTAGTGAGGGGACCTTGGTTTACATTTGCTTGCTTTCCAGTTTTCACTTTGTTTAGTAATAGAATTTGAGCAGTGTGCATTTTTTTATATAGATTTAATTCTTCCTCAATGATTTACCTGCATCAATAGTCAAATTATCTAATGGAAAGAATTCCCATTGATATATGGAGAAAAAAGTCAATTTAAAGTATGGGGAGGTGATGAAGTGCATAAGTTAGCTTTGTATCCTGCCTTTAAATATGTCTTAATCTTTTATTTATTTTATGAGATAATTTGCTTTGTTTCAATTAGTGCATCCCATTTTGGCCTGCCAGAGATTCTGAGAGATTAGCAGTTCGAATTGAAGGATGCAGTACACTCCCACAAAAGGTTTACTTCAACAAACAAGAAAATTGTCTTTTACTTCATCTAGACAATAAGGTATGGGTGTTTGAGAAATTTTATGAAAAATGAACCTGGATACATACAAGTATCTAGATGTCTAGCTAAGTGACATGCGTGTTACCCATTTAAAAAAGGATGTGCTTATTTGTACAACAAGTATGGCCACCCTGCTCCACTCTTTGTCTATGATTGGTCCCCTTGGAGGATAAACCACACTCTGAAGGTTCACACGAATGTGTAACTGGAACCGCCCATCCCAAGATCTCACTGACTTTGCAAATTGTAACTCGAACCACTTTGACTTCCTAAAGCAACAGAGGATAGAGCTTCCCAGAA